>NC_081529.1:23193101-23493101 GCF_030273125.1 Centropristis striata | reverse complement strand
ATGTCAGTTGCAGATTTTTGATGGTCCCACTGCTGCTTAGCAAAACACCAAATCAGCTGTGTACATATGTAATACAATGCCATTACTGCTTTCAGTCCTTATGCTCAATGTCACAAAGGAGTAAAGTACAATCATAAATATATATGATAAACATTTTACAAGCAAAATTAAAAGTATTGGGACGTGTGTGTTTGTGTGTCATTATTAGCCATAGGTACCATTCATTGTGTGTGTTACCTGTTGATGTGTGTATGCACAGATTATGAGACCATAGATCCTCTGAACACGGACATGCTAGAGGCCCCAACACCTCTCCTACATAGCATTTTTTTGTTGTTCTTTTTTGTCCCTTTTGTATTTGTTATGCATCTCTCTGGTTTTGTCATCATTTTGTGTCTCTTTGCGGTTATTTGTATGTCTCTTTGTGTTGTTTTGTCATTTTTATAGTCACCTTGAGGCTCTGTAGTCTCTGTGTGTCTCTTTGCAGCTCTTCTGTATCACTTTGCAGTTGTTTTGGTTTCTTTATGGTCATTTTGAGTCTCTTCCTGGTTGGTACGTGTCTCTCTCTCTAAGTGACATTTTTTTAGGTGAAGGTCAGGAGGGCCAAGACACTATGAGTCCCTGCTTCTTTCCCCAGTAGCCCGTTCATAGATGCGTCTTTGTGTGTGTTTGAACTTGAGCGTGTAAAATATGTTTTTATTATCAACAGCCTGTTGTCCTACAAACCACTGATGACTTTTCCTGTCTGGATCTCATCTTTCATCCTTTTGCTCTTGAAGTTTCACCTTGATTTTTGTTGTGCTACACATTCGTAATATTTCAAGTTTGACAGTATATTTTACAGAGCCGGTCCAGAAAATGACAGTCCATCTTCCCCATTTTCTCTCTTCAGGTGGTGTCCATGGGTCTCTATGTGGGCGAGCAGGCTTATCTGCGGAGCAGCTGGAACATTCTGGATGGCTTCCTGGTTTTTGTGTCTTTGATCGACATTGTTGTGTCCATGGCGGGTGGGGCCAAGATCCTGGGTGTGCTAAGAGTACTCAGGCTGCTCAGAACATTGCGGCCCCTCAGGTATGGACAAAATGATAATTAGTAAGTCATTTGCATCATGCTGATTATCATGTTGTGGAATCTGCACCAGTTTTATCTTCACAAGTTCAAAAAGTTGTTCTTAAAAAAAATAACTGGAAAGCAATGCTTTGTAAAACAGATAAAAGTTCTAACCATCTAACCATTTCAACAACAGACAGAAAATGTAAATAATGTATCAGTTATGTCCTCTTCAGTTAATAGGTTTTCTCCCATGGATGGTACAGTCTTTGAGCTAATCAAACTCCTATACAAGCGTGCAGGCCAAAATGCTTCACACAGCAAAACTGGAATAACACAGACCAAAAATAAATATAAACAACAATAAAACAATGAAATGAGGGAAAATTTCATAAAATAAACACCAATTATACAAATAATGTAACAAACAATGATTAAACTTAAAAATCCAGGCTTAACATGACTCCAAAGTACAAGCCAGATTAAAAAGATAGGTCTAAAAACATAAGGTACTCTAATCGATATAAACATGTTACTGACTTGTGAAATTGAAAATAGACTTTAACAATTATTAATAAAAGCATGAGTGAGTATTTCAGCATCTTTCTGAGTTAATATAGGTCTATCTAAACAGTCTGTTTTAATGTCCTTTTTACCAAGAGCTGAATTATCCGCAGAGGTCTCCTCCTCTCTAAAACAAACAGAGCAGATGATTAAAACCAGTAAAAACATGAAAAACAGCAGTTTCACATTAATTCAGTGTTTTTTCAATGCTGTTCATGCTGGCACACCTGCAGAGGGACTACGAGCTGAGCTGCCGCTAATGTTTACTCAGCTTTTTTCTCTGATTAATTAAGATCCAGATGTTAAATGATGTGCAAAGGGGATGAGATGCTTTGACACATGACAGACGACCAGAGGAACCAACCAGGAAATAAAATGACAAATTGATCCGGGATAGAAAATTGCCGAACGTATTTGACATAATGAGATTACACAACAAAATATCTAACATAGGTCTAGTCATTTTTAGATATTTGAATGTGGAATAAGTATACTTTTATAATAAATATGTCTGGATAGAAAATGCATGCACCTTGAAGGATGATGAAATGGAATAAAATAACATTTTATTTGTATTCTTATTTTTCTTCTTCCCCTCTCTCCTCTTCAGGGTGATTAGCAGAGCTCCAGGTCTGAAGCTGGTGGTGGAGACCCTCATCACCTCCCTCAAACCCATTGGCAACATTGTCCTCATCTGTTGTGCATTCTTCATCATCTTTGGCATTCTTGGGGTACAGGTAGGAAAAAAATAGCTCTGCATGCATATATTATATGTACTGGAATTGTTATAAATAACTGTCTATTTGTGTGTGCCATGGTTTCCTGCCTATTACTATGATTAAAAAAAATATGCAATTATTTCCCTCTATTTCCCTCTGAGAGCTGTGAGGCACACATGCATCTCTGTCTTAAGTACAGTAAATCTCATTGTCCCCCTACTTCTTTCATCACTGCACAACATTTTCTGCTGGTGGGATCTTTGACCAGCTCATTATTTCACTCAAGAGCACCCTTTCATCTCGTCAGAGGAGCCTACGAAGGCTTATTTCTACTCTTTTACATAAGTAGTCAGACAGCATCAAAAGCTTGGTCTCATTGTTCTTCTACTGACAGCTGTTTAAAGGCAAGTTCTTCTACTGCTTCGGCCCTGACGTCAAAAACATCACCAACAAGTCCGACTGCCTGCAAGCCAACTACAAGTGGGTCCACCATAAGTACAACTTCGACAACCTGGGACAGGTAAGTGTGTAATGTACATGCCTGGTGTACATTATGTTTGTTTTGGGAATGTGTCACCAGACATTATTTTTTAAATGTCTATTTTGGCCCATAAAATTAAGAATAACAGTTTTCCTTTCTATTCTCTGTGTGTTGTTGTCCAGGCTCTGATGTCTCTATTTGTACTCGCCTCCAAGGATGGCTGGGTCAACATCATGTATCATGGCCTGGATGCTGTGGCTGTGGACCAACAGGTATACGATGCACAACAATTTTCAGAAGGAAAGATCTTGAGGCACAATCACCATCCAAAATGTAAATCTGACAAATTCCTTTTCTCCTTCCAACTCATCTCTGTTTTGTTTCTTCACTACTTCAACCCCAGCCGGTGACCAACAACAACCCGTGGATGCTGCTGTATTTCATCTCGTTCCTCCTCATCGTCAGCTTCTTCGTCCTCAACATGTTCGTCGGCGTGGTGGTGGAAAACTTCCACAAGTGTCGACAGCACCAGGAGGTGGAGGAGGCCAAGAGGCGCGAGGAGAAGCGTCAGCGGCGCATGGAAAAGAAAAGGAGAAGTAAGAGAGAGTAACGACAGGCAAGGGTTAAAGGAGGAAGAGGCAAAAAACAGTGGTACAGTCTTACAAACAAAGACTGTATAAAAGACCTGGACCTAGCTCCCGTTTGGTTTGTGGACTACAGTTTTGAAACCTAAAGTTTGGCATTTTTGCTGTCTCTATTTTGATTTTTGGAGCCAAAATTCACCATATTTGGACGAGAGGGTGGAGCTTAGGAAGAGCAAGGGATAGATCTGACTGAGAATCCAAATGCTAAGCTATCTGCCAATGCTAGCACTAGCAACTAGCTTGTTTAGCAGGGTACAACCTTAAATCACATTAATTGGGACGCTTATTTTGGCATGATAAAAAAAAAAACAGGCTTTAAAAAAAGAACAAACAAGACATTTTCAGGTAATCAAAATGTTGCAATTACTTTGATGAACTGAAGTTCTAAAACGAAACATGGAAACGCAAAAAAAAAAAACAAGTTCATAGCTATTTCAATGTACACAGTGCTATAGATACTTGCCACTTGATTTATTACGAAGGCATTAAATCAAATGAGAAGTAAGGTCATTTTCTCATAGACTCCTATACAATCTGACTTCTTTTTGCAACCAGCAGAGTTTTGGCCATTAGAAAGAATGCAGGTTTCAGGCACTTTTGCATTGGCTTCATTTTTCAGACCCGGAGGCTACGTCCACTTCTTTTAAACAGTCTGTGTGTACAAAGGATAATAAGAAAGAAGAGGTAGGATGATATTTATAGAGAAACAATGAGTACAATAAGATGAAAAAATAATTACAAAAGAATGTAAAACAGCCAGATATAATGATACAAACAATACACTTCTTGAAAAAGGCTTCATTACTCACTCCACTCCTGTTGTTACTGTCACACATCACAGGAATCAATTTCTATTAGCATGTAGAGCTTTGATCAACACTGATGAAAATGTTTTCCGTAGAAAGAAAGAGAGATGGAAACAGAGACTGACAGATAATAATAAACACAAAAAACACTCATAATTGCTAATGTCCTCTGCGATTTTAGAGTTTTTTTTCCGTTGATAGTGATTCCAGTTTGATCAAAGCTTTTAAATTTTACACTTCCAAGAGCTCAGTGTGGAGCAGGTTTTCCTGGCAAAATCCTCTGCTGCACAGGAGATGAGCTGTTGTACATTTCAAGTAGGAATGGGAGCAGTTTGTCAGCGTTTGGTTTGGATAGAAGTTCTGTTTGTAATAGCCTGAAGGCTTCAATGATCACTGTATATCATCACTACAATGAAGTTATTTCCTTAGTAAGAATACATTTTATTTTAAAGCATCATATGATGATGGTGAAACAAATGTAACTATGTTTTAGTAGCATTCATACATCTAAGTCATATGTAAGCCATTAGATAAACGTAGGCTTCTCCAGTCTGTGTGGCGTAAATCATTTTGTCTGATTTCACAGGGAATCGAAGCAGGGACATGCATTAAGTATTACTATATAACACACACAAATAGCTAATCTTCTTGCTGATGGTCTGGCTTGCTTATGTAGGTCATATAGAGGCATCTGTATTAAATTAAGGCTGTTTTTGTTTGTAGTTGCTTTAAGGGGAGGCACTACAGGTTAATAGGGTAATTTTTTTTAACTTGCAGATATAACCATGAAACGTCCCCAGTTTGTTATTTACATTAAGGCAATATTTTTTGGATACGTTTTCTGAAATAGCTATGTAAATTTAGCTATGTAAATGAGATGAGAACTCATTACATATGTGCTAATTTGCATATATTTCAAGGACAGAAATCAGAAAATTGGCATATTTCGCAAAACGCATATTTCAATGTTATCATTTTATTTTGTCGATGTAATAGATTTTAAGTTTTTTTCAGAAGGGAACTGTGATACTTAATTTCATAAGTCATAAAATACAAGCCATTAAAAAATCTATCTTGGTCATGTTTTTAAGAACAAAATGTTCTATAAATGAGGGTATGAATCATATATAGACAAACTCCTCTGTAAAAGCCTTCACAATATAGTTAAAATAGGAACAAAACTGGTAAGTTTGGTGTATATACTGTAAGTGTAGCTGAAGTTGAGATTTATGGCTCAGAGCATGAGAAAAAACTAATTTTGAGAAAACGCCTTTAAAGATTTCATACATTCTGAGTGGGACTGACTATTTGAAGACAAACTATTGAGTCTTATTCAGAGCAACAACAATGTAGAACATATAAAACACATAATATTGTGCAGGAGAGTGGGAGCTTTCTAAAGATGCCTGTGATGACGAGGTTTAGACTCGCTGTACTACACACTGCAATAAACGCAAATTTTTTGTGAATTTTGAAGAAATTTACAAAATACAGTGAAATATACACCTGAATGTTTGTTTTGGATGTTTTCTTTCCACTATTCTGAAAGAAGACATGTTTATGGGAGAAAAATAGCCCAAGAAATAGCCCAAAGCCAGCAATTGTGCATGAAAAAAACATGCTTTTGTCTATAGTGTTTCCTCTTAAATAACCCCAGAATCAGAAAAAACATCCCTCATCTGATACAAATACAAACTGAAGGCGTTTAAAAGCTTTCTTCATGTATTTTCCTACCAACAGAAGCCCAAAAGCTGCCCTACTTCGCCAGCTATGGCAACGTCCGCCTGATGATCCACACACTGTGCACAAACCACTACCTGGACCTCATCATCACCTTCATCATCTGCATCAACGTCATCACCATGTCCTTAGAGCACTACAATCAACCTCATGTAAGCAAAGATGTGTATTATTTTATGTAAGTAATTAGAGATTTGTGTAACTTAGGTCTGCCTTTTCCTAAAGCAGCATGTGGACAAGTTCAGACTCCTACAAGCTCCATGTCAGTGAGACAAGCTGATGCAGAGTATTAATGTCTGTCAAATCTCTGTGGCTGTTTTTTTCAGCTTTTTCATAAAACCTCCCCTTCCCCAAACAGCAGCATCAGTGATACCACTGACTGGTAAACCACCCTGAGACTGTATGCAGGCTCTGTGTGTCGTGAGTAGCTGCAGTTCATACAAAGGAGCTGTGATTGCTGCTGATTTGAAGCTGTTGTTAGCTGTACAGTACATGTAACTCTCCATTCACGTGTGATGAATGGAGGTTCAAAAGCCTGATTCTTTTTTGTGAAGGAGAGGAAAAAATGATAATCCTTTAGATAAGAAGCCCATTTGACCTTTTAAAATGGAGCAAGCTTTCTCAAACTGACCCAGAATCAGATAAATATCACAGGTCCTGGCTGTGTTTGTCAGCTGTTTGTCTTGACATTTGGCAGCCGCCCACTTGTCAGGAGCTACAACTCTATTTATGAACGGCCAAGCAAAACAATCTACAGTCTGTGCAGCAACAGGAAGCTGGTCTGAAGGTTCACAACATTTGAAACATGCAATATTTGAATACTCTGCAAATACATTTTAGCCTAAAAATGTGTGTTTGTTCAGGGAGCCAATGTGTGAGTATCTGAATGGAAGATGCCCTGTTTATGCCTCTGGCATGCTTGATTTTGCTCTACAAACAACGGGAACAATTCCAGTTCTACAGTTTCCCCCTGTTAATGCTACTCCACCCTATCCCATATCACAAACACACACACGCACGCACACACACACACACACACACACACACACACACACACATATGCCCCTTTTTACTCTCTCTTTCCAGTCTCTGGATCTCGCCCTGAAGTACTGCAACTATTTCTTCACCTCCACGTTTGTGCTGGAATCAGTACTCAAACTCATTGCCTTCGGCTTTCGCCGCTTCTTCAAAGAGAGGTACAGTGTGTGTTTATACTTTGTGTGTTGGCAGTGCGATTGTGTATGAGAGTGTTTCCTTTTTCTGTCTGCATGTAAGTGTCTCTGTGCTTCTTTGTAGCACTACGCACACGTGTTTAATTCTAATACTAGACAGCTTGGTGTCATTGGGATTTATTGATCTGCTGTCCAGAGGTAAATTGAAGATGATGCATGATGATTGTCAATCAGCTTTTCTTATGGCTTTTTAGTGTCTTGCCTGAAAACACAAGCGCCTTCTGGATTAGACGCTAAATGAGCTTTTTATTTCAAAACAGTTGGAGATTTAGTGCCATAAAAAATTACAATATGTCTCTGTGTTTTTGTCCCTTCAGCTCAGTCACATATTTGATTTGAAAATGAAACATTTAATTGACAATTGGGGCTCCAGGCACATGAATTAACATATAGTATAAATAGTGCCACTATAAACAGTTATTAAGTTAAGAGTGTAATGGCTGCACAAATCCGTCTTCCGCTTTGATCATTATAAATAGTATAAGGAATAACTGCTTTCACGATATAGAGGATTATGAAATATGTTAAAATATGTGTGCTGGCTCTGAGGCGTTCTGGTATTAAGTTGACTGAACCATATTGTGGTACAAATCCGTGACGTTTCATGATAATAATCACTTCTGTCAACTTCTTGTCACAGTAAAAAGCAAGAGTTCATAGTTTTCTTTATAGTATTATGTGTGGATGCAAAATGTGCAATTTTTTCAACCGATAGTCAGCAGCCTTAACAATTTAATTTCTTATTTATGAAATTATATTATTTCCATTAGAATACTGTTTTAACCACTGACATGACCCATGTTTAATGCAAAATCAGAGACGTCTACATTCAGAATTTGAAGAACTGATAAACACCAAGTTACTTGGATGATAAATTAAAACACAAAATAACGTCTCCTGACTGGCCCAACAACATCCAAAGCGGCGCAACCAGCTGCACAACTTCCAACTTCATTTAAGGATACTAATTAGATCAGACTAACATTTCAGTTTCACTTCAGTTTTACTGGTTTTATTTGGAATAATCTGCATACCTGATCGAAATGATGGACAAATGTGTTTTTCACTGTTGCTCAGCTGGAACGGACTTTATCTGCTCATTTACTCTATTTAAACAACGTGTGTCTGTGCGTGGAGCGACAGTATCACAGCATCATGTTCACCATGTATGTATCATCATCCAACGACTCTTACAAAGCACAGAGAAACGTTTTGGTGAGCAGGCGTATGAGGAACAGAGATGCAGGGCGTCAGATCCAGGGAAACACACAGCAAACCGATTTGTAATTAAGGATTTAAAAATCACTTGTCACTCATGCCTATCAATGGGGCTCAGCGTAGAAACATTTTTAAATTCTCAACAGGGTGAGAATTCTACAGTTACTTTAATAACATCTTAGTTCTGATAGTAACTTAATCGAAAAATCACATTAATACTGTTGATCATCCTCTTAATTGTCAATATTCATTCATTATCATCATCCTTAACTGCTCATCTGAACTGGGGCTGCGGGGGGCTGGACCCGATCCCAGCTGACATTGGGCGAGAGGCGGGTTACACCCTGGACAGGTCACCAGACTATCACAGGGCAGACACATAGAAACAGACAACCATTCACATTCTCATTTACTGCTACGGGCAATTTAGAGTCACCAATAAAACCTAAGCTGCATGTTTTTGGACGGTGGGAGGAAGCTGAAGGACCCAGAGAGAACCCACACTGACACGGGAAGAACATGCAACCTCCACACAGCTGCAAGCCGGATTCTAACCTGCGACCCTCATGCTATGAGGCAAAAGTGCTAATCACCGTCAATAAATAGGATCTAATGATCAATCGGAGCGGGTAAATTAGGTCAACTACAGCATCATTCTGCTCAACAAAACTAAATTGTCTATTTGCGCTCTGCATGTGATAATTACTGCACTTTCCATTTTTTTCCCAATTTACTGTACTCCCCTTTATTTGACCTCCATGGAAAACACACCTCAGCACCGGTCTGTTCACTCCCACATTCATTCACTCACAGCCCACACTAATTGATTTGTCACTCACCCAAATGTGCACAGCGATGCGACTGATGTCTTATTCTTTCAGGGATACGTGGTGACTAATTAAAGGCAGAAGCAGATTTTGGAGCTTATATTACTCTGATGGTAGTTTAATGTAATGTTGGTCTATTTTGGTCTGTAAGAGGAAAGACAGAGTGAAGGTGGTAGAGGGAGAGAGAGAAAGGGATGGGGAAGAGAGAGATTATATATAGGAGGGGAAGCTGAACTGATCAAAGACAAAAAAGGAGGAGGGCAAATGAGTGATGAAATGAGAAAGAGATGGGCGGATATAGAATTTATCACATAGTTATCAGCTGGCACTCTGTCTCTTTTTATGTAGTGTCAGCAACAGCCGTGAGCAGTCATTGCGCATGGTGTGATTTATAGGCTGGGGTGACTCTCAGGCCAGCTTTAGATCTGGGTCAATGGAGTAGCAGGTAACAACGCACAAACACAAGTTCAGGTTCAGTAAGTTTGCAGTATGTGGACTATAAATGTGTATGAGTGCCAAAACATTCTGAGGCTGACAGTGAAGGAGATATGAAAGTCCCACACACATTTTGTGTAACAATTTGATGACTAGCAGGGGGGCTTTTAACATGTGAGCTAGATTCTCTCTATGGCTTTTATTAAAGGACATTATTTTGTAAATATGAATAAAGACAGCTGCCATCCTCAGCCTTAAAGACATAGTTTGGATTTATAAGTGTTTTTGAGGTACTTCTCCATAGTCAGTGTATAACCTACAGTAGATAGAGAAGCAGACAGGAGTACCAGCACAGAAGCTAACCAAAGTACTATTGTGGGCAGAGGCAGCAGCTAAATGTAATTTAGCCATTTAAAAAAAAAAGTTAAGGGTATGCCTTTTTGAGAATTTTTTTGCTGTCAGACTTGTCAGAGGCTGAAGCAGTCATTAATGTTTTCTGCGAATTACCAGACTCCATTGACAGAAACAGTAATTTCATCTCACAAAACATGGATCCTGCATTTCTACCACTGCCTTGATGTATGTGTTAGTTTGTGTTATTGTGTGACTTTGGTGTTTTAAAGGGTTAGTTCAGATTCACCAAAGTCACACAATAACACAAACAAATGAACCAATCAAGGCAGTGGTAGACCAGCAATACTCTTGTTCAGCAAGGTAAAATTACTGCTTTTGTCAAAGGAGTCTGGTGGCTTTTAAAGGGCATCAATAACAGCTTCAGTTTAGCAGAAACGGCTGCCTGTTGGCAAAGTAAAGCTTTGAAAATAGTGTAAATATCGCATACACTTAAACATATGTTAATGTTTTTTCTGAGGTGGCTAAAATATGTTTTGCTGCTGCCACCATCCACAGCAGTACATTGCTTAGCTTCGGTGCAGGTGCTTGCTTTCCCAAATCGGAGGTGTGCAGACTGCCATCTACTGTACAGTGACTATGGAGAGAACACACACACTTCAAAGCCAAAAGAAATCCAACCTATGACTTAAAAGTGCTGTATGGCTGCAACCACAGAGGATGATGTGCCTTCTTTTGCCACTGTGAAAATCGAGAAGTCCACAACAAAAATGTGAAGTAGAGCCACAGTCAGGCAGCCTCTGACAACAGAGGGAAACATGATGGTAATGAGTCATGGGCGGCAGTTGATACACTGTTGTCATTTTAAGTGAGAGAGTTTGGCAAGCGTTCTGACAAATGAATTGGCAGTGCAAACTGTTTTAGCACTCTGTGTGCTTTGCCTCACCACCTTGATGATTTCACAAAAGATATGTATTGAGTATCTTCCAAAAATCTGAAGATAAATGACGACTACGGAACCTCCTGAAGCAATTACATTGAGCAATAAAGTATACACATCTGTTGAAAAGTGGTGTAGTTACATCAGGTCAAAATATTTGCCCTTAATTGACATGTGTCTTCCCATCTGTCCTCAAGCCTTGACAAGCATTATGCTGGATCTATTAAGGGCTTAGAGGGCTGAAGCACTGTAGCATAACTGGTAGAAATGTGTAGCTGATAACGAGAATAATGTGTTACTGAAAATTAGCTTCATACCTCCTGATATAGTTAGGCCCAGAACTTTTTAATCAGCCCTGAGTTAATGACTCAAAGCAGGCTGATATCATGGATGCACTAAAGTAATGTGAAAAGTAATACACTTACATTTTGTAGCTTTCCTATGAAATTTTGGTCAGTGACGTAATATAAAGGGAGCAGTGTGGGGGAAGGGCGGTGGAAGGATCAAATAAACTTGGGCTTGCAACCAAGAAACTAAGGTTGCTTTCATATAAAGTGTGGTAAACTCTGTGTGATTCACTGGTGAAGTTGCCACATTGTTGCATTTTTATTTCTTTCACACTGTTTTATCAAGCGCACCATGCAATGTAAACAAATGTCATGCTGTTGGCGATGTCCATCATCTACTAGACAGAATATGTGAGGGAAAGTTGTGGACAACTGATGTATTGTTGGCAGATTTTTTTCACTATTATTTGGTATTGATCTGATGTGCAATTGAATCCATTAGCCACCATTGCTGTTTAGCCACAAGCAACTGTGTTCTGTGATCATCTGAGTGCACATGGGAGCAAACCAGGATCCCATTATTTTAGCCGACCAGAGTTCGGTTGTTGGGTCTACACCAGAGTTCTTTTGAGCTTTTACACCAGCAAAAACCAAACAAACTTTATGACAAAATGCACCAGAGTTTGTTTCAAGCAGACCAAACAGCTCAAGAGACTTGTGTTTGTGTCCCATTTGAAGTTCCTGTAAGAAACTGTTTTTCTATAATCCTAACCCTGTCCCTTTTTTCCTAACCTTAAGCAATTAGTTTTTGTGCCTTTACCCCCCAAAAATGTTTGGTTTCACAACATTAACAATGTGTTTGTACCAGCATTTATCACATGTGTCAAAAAAGCAGGAAATTATATGAACCCAATCAGGAGGATACGTTGCAATCTAACAGTATGAGCCAATGGGTGAACAGCTGAATTTTATGTTACTTCATCTTTTTCTTAACATGTTTGCCTACAAACTTGCAAGCATGCCAGTGCATTTGTTTCTATGTTTCCTTTGTGTGTGTGTGTGTGTGTGTGTGTGTGTGTGTGTGTGTGTGTGTGTGTGTGTGTATGTGTGTGTGTGTGTGTGTGTGTGTGTGAGAGAGAGAGAGAGAGTGTGGTGGAATGCCTTTCTGTACTTTCCTCCATCACATGAGTGTGTGTACTTGTGCTAGATGGAACCAGTTGGACCTCGCCATAGTGCTTCTGTCAGTGATGGGCATCACCCTGGAGGAGATCGAGATCAGCGCCGCCCTGCCCATCAACCCCACCATCATCAGGATTATGAGAGTACTGAGGATAGCCCGAGGTACTTGTACTACACATGTGTGAAATGCGCACACACACACACACACACACATCTTTTTTTTCCAGCAGCACTTCCTATAAATCCTTTTAGTGAAATAAAGCATTGATTTGGTCTTGCTGTTGTGCTGAAATATATCCACTGAAACTGTAAATGACTTTTACAGGTCAGTTAGCCGTAGCATAGCAGTTAAAGTCTAAAGGGCTGTTTTTGTGTGGACATTCATGTGTGTGCGTGTGTGTTGCAGGGGGTGTAAATGAAGCACTGACCTTTCCACAGTTAAATGTTTCCCATTTAGCCTGTAATTGAACCTGAGGGATTTTCCCCTAAATGCCCACACTTAAAGTCTCTCTCTCTGTCTCTCTCTTACACACACACACACACACACACACACACACACAGTGCTGAAGCTACTGAAGATGGCGACAGGAATGAGAGCCCTGCTGGATACGGTGGTCCAAGCCCTGCCTCAGGTACAGTGCACACACACACACACACTAACACACTGTTTCTCCCTCGTTTTTCCTCACGAACACACTCCCAGAGAGAGTTAGCCAGTCTCAGTCGATAACCAGAGTAGCACGAGTCCCCCTCCCTCCTCTTTCTCTGCTGGCCTGTAGGCAACTCTAATAGATGACTCATTCATGCCACAGACTGGTAGACTGGCACACACGTGCACACACACACACACACACACACACACACACACTCTGTCTTGTTTTCACTTTCAGCACCATGGAGAGCACCCAGACTCCCCCTGTGACCACAGTGTGCTAGAAACAGCGGGGACTTCTTAAACCAGTCTGTAGTTCATTCGGTGATGAAATGTCCACAGAGTCAGGCAGTTTCTAGGCCGTCCCAGTGTCATAAGCATTCCAGTGCACTGAGAGTTCAACTCTCGAGAAAAATCCCAGAATGCATCTTTGCTGTCATTTCTTAGTGATGGAAGTGTCTATTTGCTTTGTAGCATAATCTTATGATTTAGAAATTAAATAGGTGAAAACATAGCAAAAGGAAAGTCTAATTATGTGTCATGTCTGTCATCAATCATGTCTTTATCAATAATTAAATAGCATTTGCCAAAAGCTCTAGTCACTGTATGCTGATAACTTTCTCATGATGTGTTCACACCAGAAGTATATTTTATTACACAGGAACATTATATAATGTCAGTGCAAAGACACGAGTAGACAGAACATTTTCAACTTAACTGTGTCGCCAAAGCCTGAGATTCTTCTGCATAGCATAGCCCTGATTGATCCAAACTCCATTCAGAGCATTCTGAACGCCAGCATTTAAAAAAAAACATTTGTTTGCGGACAGACCTAATAAAGCATAAATCCAGATTTTAAAAACATCTGCATTATCTGTTTATTTTGTTTCTGTTTATTTGTTCTCTTCAAATCACCAGACTCCATTGATAGAAACAGTAATTTTACCTCACAGAATACACAACCTGCTGGTCTTTCACTGCCTTGAGTCATGATTTTGTTTGTGTTTTTGTGTGACTTTGGTGTTTTAAAGAGTTCATTCGGATTGACCAAAATTACACAATAACACAAGCAAACTACCAATTTAGGCAGTAGTAGACCAGCAACACTACTGCTTTTGTCAAATGAGTCTGGAGGCTTTGAAAAGGGCATCAAAACGGCCTTAGTTCCTGTCAGAAAGGGCTGCCGGTGGGCAAGGTAACGCATTGAAAATATTGTAAATATACAGTAAACTTAAACTAATGTTGTTGGGTTTTTTTGGAGGTTGTTAAAATATGCTGCCACCCTGGTCCACAACTGTTAGCCTGGTTGTGTCCAAAGTTAACTGAATCTCCTGAAACAAATGTATAAAACCAACCTTAGCTAACCAGCAGCTGGCTCCAACTATATATTTACTCCACAGACATGAGAGTAGTATGTCTGTATGTTCAATTATTCCTTTTAAAATTAAGGCAGTTGTCTTGATAGACTGATTAGGTGCAAGAACTGGTGTATATCCTTATTCATGGACATGCAGCATGCAGCCACACACATGCACATAGTGTGACCCATTGACCATCAAAAGCAGAATGAAGCAAAGCGAGGTAAACAGGTGGTGAGGAGAAAGGAGGGCAGGCAGAGGTGAGAGAGAACAGATTCCTTGTCTTTCTTTTCTATTGATCCCCCTCTCATTAACACTGAGCCCTTTGCTCTATCCCAAGGGCACCAGGGGAGGTAATTAAAACTAGGGCTAATTAAACAGTTCCGGGAGGTCTCTCTTCGTGTGCATGTGTGTGTGCGCACATTTAGGTACTGAGAGGGTGAGAATTAAAGCGTTACACCTGGCGAGAGAATAACCTGAGGTGATATGACACTATATTTCAATGTGAAAAATGAAATGGCAAGCTGCCAACATTTCTTCATTTCATCACATAGGATATTGAAGAAGGTATTGGCATTTCAACAAAGGCTTCGGCCGAACAAAGGAACAGGCAAATACACTGCTATTGGTTATTAGAAGGCAAGAAATGTGAATAATGCCATTGTGGCAGAAAGGGACAGGCGTCTGCTAGGATAATAAATCATGAGATTAGACATTCCACAAGCAGTTTATATATTTAATAGGCCATGACAGGACACAGAGATGTAATGAGGGATATATACACTTAAACTAAATGGGTCAGTAAGCTTAATAGCTCATTGACATGTTAAGAGGAATGAATTTGCATGGCTTGTCTTGACAAAGACGCAGTGAGACAAAGTCTTTTTACCCACAAATGTCCTCCATTACCCCCTCCTCCCCAACTGATACCAAACGACTGCAACACGCCATTCACTAACACTAATAGCCTATATCATGTTGGTACTAAGATTGTGCCAGTTGTTTTATGTCTTCTCTGGGAACGGCTAAGGAACTTCCAGAATAGCCTCAGGCAGATGTGGACACAACATGAAATGCCAATTTTGCTCTGGGAAGAAGTCTGAGCTGTCCCCTGTGAAGCTTTACAAAATTATATAACGTTGGTTTCTTTTTTTCAAATTAAATCATGAAAATTAAATTTAAAAATGTATGGACATTTTTGCATCAACTAGCTCAAACAAATGTTTATTTTTTATCCATTTAGGATAGGTTGTTATTCTATACATTTGCATAGAAAACACCATTAAAACTTCTCAAAAGTGCATTCATCCGTATCCTGGATCCCACATAGACTCGGGCCATTATAAAGCACAGATTGTTAAGTACACCAGGCAGGATAGCACTAACTTGGAGATGTACTTGAGGCAAACCACAGAAGAACAGTCACATTTATAATTATTACAGCACTCCAAATGAAAGGTTGTATGGCAATTACCTCCATTACTTTCCGTGCAAAGGGACTCATCAGGCTGTGCTGCATGTAATGGGGCAGATTTGTCTACATCAAAAGTAAACTTTAACATCTTTGGATTGTAGATGCTGCTAAACATTTTCTGTTAGGTTAAATGCATGCATGCAGATATTCTGTTCTTTTTTTCTCCATCTCCTGCAGCTCTTTCATTATGTCCGCCATGCATAAGCCAAGAGGGGATCATGCTTTCGTTTGTGCATGCGTGTGTGCATCCATCTCTAATATATGCAGCTAATCTACTTCACCCATCAGCCTAATTTTTTATTTCTTTTTTTACCCATAAGCCAATTATTTTGTGTGTACATTTATGACTGCATTCTCAAGTCGTTATTCTCTTGTCATTGTGCTGATTCCCTATTTCCCAAAAGCTTTTTTATTGACAAAATCACCCGGCAAAAGACATTTTCACAGATTTTAACAGTTTAAAAGTGATGGTTAACTTTAACTGGTGTCTTTCAGCCAAATGAGTCTGTAGCTGCTCATTTACATAAATGATTGGAGTAGAATTCAAGGATTTAAAATTGAAGGATTTTACGAGGAAAATTATGTCTTCTGTTCATGTTTTCAACAGCTGAACAACCGAGACGCATTCAGCTGAGAGCCACCAGTTAACCAGTCACTCATTAAACCCAATCACCAGCCACTAGCCGAGCTAAAAGCATGACTTCGCTTTGTTACAGGCCTCATTTTTAATCAGAGCATCTTCCATACCTAATATGTTATGATCCACTAAAATAAGGCATGATACGAGACAAATAAATCTCAGTTTTTGTTATCTTTTATTCTTTGTCTGGAAGGGAAGACGGAGCTTAGGGAGGGGTTTTATTTAATTTGGTTCTAAATAAATTATCATGTTTAAATTGAAAAGTTTTATGCTTAAACATTTGGCTGCATTAAATTGTAAATAATAGAATATTTTTCACTGAGTTTCTGCTGATTTCCCAATAATCAATCACCACCGTAGTGAATTTCTAAAGGATAAAAAACCTTGAGTATATTCTGTCTTTTGCTTTAAATGATATTGCTCTAAAATGTCATTGTAGTTCAATTTACTGTAGTCCTAACTGAATCACAATCATTCCACTTGGCTCTGATTAACTGGGAGCTTCCCCTCCAAACCAGGCTTTATTATCAAACCTCTCCTTTTTATCATGATTTGTCTTCTAAAATTTGGCTTCGTTACAGCCCTGCCTGATTCCAACAGAGCCAAAAAACCTCTTCCATAAGTTTCTTAACGTAATTTAGTACAATAAACTTTATTTGCATTGCAGTTTGTGTGCAGTCTCTTTAGAATAAGCTTTGTTATAAAGTTGATGCAATATTCCTAGACCATATATAGACCGTATATTTCCGCTGAAAAACAGGTGGTGTGATCTAAACCTCTCTTTAAAACACACAGAGTATAATTATAGCAACTATTTGTCAGAGCATTTCCTCATTCCCAGTGGAGCACTGTTGTTAGCAGAGTGTTAAAGACAGTGAATAGGGGACTGGGTTTTGTATCTCTGTAATGGGATTAGATTTTGCCCTGAGTGTTTACCGTGCAACATCATCACCATTAAGTTGCAGTAACAGAAGGCTGTTTTGTGGTGGAACCCAGCCAAGTCCCAAACCCCCAAACTCCAAAAACTCACAACAGCACCAGGGGTTCAGCTGCAGTCTCAGAGGAAGCTGTGCCATGGTTTGCAGAACTTAGCAGAGTGTAGTAGAAACAAGTTGGAATCCTATGTGACATTTTTAATGCACACCTATTTCACCTTGTATTTGATTTCCTGTTAATTGTTCAATAGCAGTGTTTAACAAAATGCACTTGAGTAGCAATTTAAAGTGTGGTTGAATTACATTCAAGCAAACAAGGAAAGCAAGTCTATAGCTGATTTATCACAGGTCCCATTGCCAATGACTTTATTTATTTTTTGTTTGTTTTATTGCTGTGCACTTAAAAGTCTTGCGCATTACATATTGACTTTATAGCCTAGCCATAGCATAAAACAAAGACATAATGTTATGAAGGTCGTCGTTTGCTGTTGTAGATGCTAGAAAGCTGTCAGATGGTTTATAACATGTGCATGGTAAGATGTTCTCCTGTGTGTGTGTGTGTGTGTGTGTGTGTGTGTGTGTGTGTGTGTGTGTGTGTGTGTGTGTGTGTGTGTGTGTGTGTGCAGGTGGGTAACCTGGGCCTGCTCTTCATGCTGCTGTTTTTCATCTACGCCGCCTTAGGAGTAGAGCTATTTGGAGAACTTGGTGAGTGCACGTGACATCAAGTCGTGATGCTACAAAGGATTATGTCATACTTAACCTCATTTTTTGCTCTACAGGTGCTCTTTAAATACTAATGATGTCAAACTAATTATACAGTGTAAAGGTGTGTTCAGGCCAATGGCAAGGACGTTTTGTGGCCTATGGCACAGTTGCCTACAGAGATAATGCAAAGATGCAATTTCTCAGCAGGGGACGCAAAAGGATGCAAATACACATCCATGCAAGATGAAATGTTTCTATTTGAGCGGAAAATTTGTGCGACATTTTGATGTGAAGGCCTGTCAGCATCGAGATTCTTCAGACATCACCAAGAGTCAGAATTTGAGGACAAAATTTCACTTTGCGCATTTTGAAGATTTGCATGAGAAAAACTTGATGGAAACACCCGAATTTGAGAAAACTTTCGAAAATGTGCATGAAAGTTTTTACGCCCGTTTGAGATGGTTTTTCTCTTAAACACTAAACGGGAGATGGAAAAAATGTTTCCGGTAGTTCTGAAGTAGCAAACATTTAACTTGCATGACTGATCAGCTATTTCAAGACAAGCTGACATGAACGAACAAATAAGTTGTCCAGTTGAATCCAATTCCTGAAGGCTTCTCTCCATTTTCGCCGATCAGCAACCTCTTTTTTGTTGTTGTTTTTGCTCTCACGCGCAATCTTTTCTTCTTCTACTGTTTACTGACGGATTAGTCTACAGTAATACATTACACTGCCATCTTCTGACCAAAGTATGTTAACGCAGCTTTGTTTATTCGCTCTAATGCCACATTACAAAATTTTGCTTCAAAAAGGGAAAAAAAGACACCGATGCCATTGGACTACATGGCATACATGACATAACTAACATTAGCACACCTGTAAGCTGCCATGTACACAAGGTGAAAACTTGCTATCTGTTTGATCTGAACACACCTGAGCAAAGTCATTGTTGTTTTTTTTACTACAAATCCATAAATGTACCAGTACCACTAAAGACAAGCTCACATTAGTTGATACTTTGTCGATCTATGTAGTAGGATAAATTATTTGTTTTTTAAAAGTAGAGTTTCTGTTAAGAGAAGACTCCAGCTTCCTGTGGGCTCTCTAAGGGGAATTATCTGCACAAGAATATTTTAGTTAATTCAAGGATTTTTGAGTTTTGGACAGATTTTCCTTTTCCAGTAGATGGGTTTAACATTTGAGAGACGTGTTTTATCTGGTATGTATGAAAAAACCTGCACCATCATAAATATATATGTGGAAATGTACTCACCCACTCATTCCACTAGTTGGATTAATCCTTTCATCACACATATATGTGGTAATGTTGAGATGAAAGGATTATGCTCTAGTTGAAGAACACATTGTCCACACATCATCACTATCAGTGTAAGGCGATTAAAAAGCAACATATGTCAATGTGTCCCAGCGGGTAAATACTATTGTGGTGCACTCATTACAGTAAACTCAGCTTGCGCACATAAAAGCATGAGGACTTGTACCAACTTTATTATGAAAATCTCCTTATTTCCTCTTCATTCTTTATTCCTTTTCATCAGTTCTCCCTGCTGCACTCAGTCAGCCATTAGGGAATCAACCCATTCTCCAGTATTCTGATACATAAGTACTGTCCTAAAATACCCACATTGAAGTTGGAAGATACATCTTCCGAACTGTCACATTTCCCTTGTGTGCTGCAGCTGCAGCCCGTGGCAACATTTCTTCCTATTGGAGCTTGGCAGGAGAAAGGATTAGTGGCAAATGCAAGTGTTGCTTTTCTTGAGGCCATTCCAGAGATTATCTTGGGATATAAGCTCAAAGACAAATAGAGTGTTTGGTCACATTGCTACTGATTTGATAACACACTGTGTCTACACTGAGTTGGCTTGTTTGGACAGTCATCCAGGCAGCTTAGCGACAGAAATGGTGCATGCCTCTGCAGTTTTTTGAAAGCAATGACATGTTAAATGATCAAATTCACAAGTCTCTTTTTCTCTTGTTGTGCCTACCCCCTTCCTGTTCCATTTCCCGTTTCTCTTTATCCTCTCACCTCTTTCTTATCTATCCCCTGATAACTTCTTCTCTTCCTCATCCCTTCACGCATCTCAATCTCATGCTCAGTTTGCAATGAAGACTACCCATGTGAGGGTATGAGTCGTCACGCTACCTTTGAGAACTTTGGCATGGCCTTCCTTACCTTGTTTCAAGTCTCCACGGGCGACAACTGGAATGGCATTATGAAGGTACAAAGTTACTCACTTACTGTTTGTGTGTTAAAGACTCATTTTTGTCTTTACAGGGAGATAGCAGGTAAACAGCATATGCAGCATAGAAGTGGTGGGCATCATTTGAAAGCTGGGAACCTGATGTTTGATTCGAGATACAGCCCAGCACTGTGTGTCAAGTTGGTCTAGTTATAAATCTGGAACAAACATTGTGTTTTGCTTAGGTGCTTGTTCAATTTTTTAAGTTTAGCATAAGGATTTAGAACATTTTGATGCAGAAGATAAAATCCCTCCAAAATACCACATTAAGACACCAGAAACACCACAGAAAAAACATGATGTGATTTGATGTGAAAAAGTTTCGATATTTTAGGAGATTTCTGCAAGAATTGTATAGTTTTAACGATTGGATGGCGAGCACTCCTGATCTGGAAACTGCTGAGAAAGCTCCTTATTGTCCATATAACTAGGGAAGCCAGTCAGAAGTTCTATGCGGCTGTGGTCACAACAGGTTTATAAAGTGAGGTCAAGTTTCAAATAAGGTCTTACTGCGATACATTCTTCTATGGGGACTAAGCTGATAATATATGAATACAATGGTGTTCATTTAATCAACAACAGTCTCTGTTTTACAGTCACACCCAATTTGAGCAAGTTTAAGACAAGTTTAGGCTGCTTGCAAAAAATTAAAAAAAATTTCCCCCAAAATTGCATAAAGTGGGCATATCTGTCAAGCGGAGACACATAGGTATCCATAGAACCCATTTTCATTTAGATAACTTGAGGTCAAGGAACCCCTTTGAGATGGCCATGCTACTTTTTTTTTTTGCTAAAATAGCCTAAATGTGGAGCATCATTTCACAGCGTTTCCAACAACTGAGCATGACATGGTTGTTTCCTGCCTTAGGTCTTCGACTTTCATATGGTACTATCTTCACACTAGCTGGCAAGACATTACTCTCTTTAAGAGGCCAGCTGCTGGTCCCACAGGTTCAGAGGGTTAAAAGGACCAAAAAGAGAAAGAATACAGCAAAGAGGTGGTCTGAGAGAGACAAAAGACAAAACTCCTCTTTTATGTCTCTCATCCAATCTTTCTTTCACCTTGTGATACTCAGTGATGAGAAGGAAATGTGCTTGCTCAGCACCAGGAGCACAGATTTCCTTACTGATGGGCAGGGGAGTGACTGTGCCTGATTGCACACACACACACACATACACAAAACACCAATTTCCCCTGAACACACATCTACTACCACCACTCCTCCGCACACCTAGGCTGCGAGGGGAATAGAGATTATGCTGGAGCGTGTCGTCGGGCGTGGACCATTAAACACACACTGGATACAGGTCGTGCGGATGGTGGAGGGCTGTGTAGCAAACCAGCAGGCCACAGATGCTTCCTCTCAGAGTAAATCTCTATCATTTTAGCTGTCAAATTACAACCTGAGCTGTGAGACAGGTAGACCTACTTTGGCTTAGCAAGAAGCAGGTGAGGCAGAGTGGTAATTAGTCGTGCGGCGACAATAGGGAAGAGAGGAAATAATGAGGGAGAGGTAAGAAGGCAGTGGGGAGGAAAGGAGGCCCCAGTAAGAAGGGGGGGGGGGGTTAAAAGAGCTGACCAGTTATTATGCATAATACAGCAGAAATAAAGAAGGGGGAGGTAGAGCAGCATGAGTGAGAGCAACTGGAGGTTTGGAAGAACAAAAATATTTAAAGAAATAAGATGGAAAAGTAGTGAAGGCAGAAAAGGGAGATGTTGTGTGAAGGAGCACAGTGTGTAAATGTCATGCCAAATTAGACAGAAAAGACCAGCTTCAGCTCAGAGGGCTAAAATTGTTATGTGTGGTCACAGCCTGGGTGAGATATGTGTACTTCCTCCAGAAAACACTTGTCACTTTGGTTCTGCTCTGACTGAACTCCGCTGAGCGCATGTTAACCAGAGTGGAAAACCACTAGAATAATGCTGCAGAGGGGGGAAAAAAACAAAAAGGCTCCTGTTGTTTTGCATAGAAGCAAAACAATTAAGTGAATGATGATTATACAAGTTGCCATGAATACAAAGAGCCTTGTTAACTTGAGCCAGATGTATTATATTGACTAAAATGTACTTGATGTTTTTTATGTGAATACAAGTTTTTATTGGATGGCGGTGTGACTGACTCACAGCATTGTTAGACGACATTTAGATCTTGTCTAGTTTCCTTAGTGGAAATAAGGATTTTTCATTGTTGTTTAAGCAATGTTAAAGCAACTTCTTTGACAATTGTGCTGTACAAAAATTGTAAATATAATGTATTTTTTTGTTTAGATATTAATATATATTAATATTGTTTAAAAAAAGAGTCATCCATATACTATCAGTGGTGGGAAAATAATTCAGATCCCTTACCGAAGTACTAATACCACACTGTGAAATTAGTCCTGCATTCAAAACTTACTTCAGTAAAAGCGCAGAAGTATCAGCATCAAAATGTACTTAAAGTATCAAAAGTAAAAGTACTCGTTATGCAAAAAATCTATTCCAAATATATACACTGTTATGAGGTTTAATTTAAAAATGCATCATTTGGAATTTATTTAAAATAAATTCATTTTTGTTTTTTCATGATAGATCTTGACCTGAAAAGCAACTGAAGCTGTCAGCTAAATGTAGTGGAGTAAACAATACAATGTACATGTAAATGTACTTAGTAACATTCTAACAGTGAATGCTATATTGCACATATAGAACTATTTACATTTTTACAACCTCTACTTACAGCCTGTCCTGTCCTCTCCTCTCCGCTCTGTGTAAACAGCATGTCATTCAGTGAAAGTTTCAATGGATTTTTGTCACATTATTGATGACCTCAGCCAAGAGGAGCACAGAGCTTAATGTTTCCCCCATTAGTCACTTAGACACAAAAACATGGGGAAATAGTGGTGGTTTTCCCTTTAAGGTACTCCTGTAATTGTGTCCACTTTCTGTTTTCTTTTAAAGCATTAACCATTATTTCTGATGGCTCATCTGTTTTGTCTCTTGGACTGTCCCCTTTTTGCATGGCCCTTCTTTCTCTGCTCCTTAGCCAACCCTGTCCTGACCTTTTTCGTCATCCTCTGCCTTTATGACACCAGGACACATTGCGGGAGTGCCCACCAGACCACGGCACCGATGTGGACTATGCCTGCAATCCAAGCCTTCAGTTTATCTCGCCCATGTACTTTGTCTCCTTCGTGCTCACCGCCCAGTTCGTGCTCATCAATGTGGTGGTGGCCGTGCTGATGAAGCACCTGGACGACTCCAACAAGGAGGCCCAAGAGGAGGCGGAGATGGATGCAGAAATTGAGCTGGAGCTGGCCCAGGGCACCCTCTGTTGCATGGGCGCCCCCAGCTGTGGGGGTGGGAGGGAAAATAAAGGACTAGTGGCTGCTGGACCTGGAGGCACAGCAGGGGGAAAGGAGAGAGGAGGTTCTTGTGGAGAGAGGGGAGAAGGAGTGAGGAAGATGCGACATTCAGCCGGCAGTTCGCACCTGGGAACGTACAACTCCCGTGACTCCAGCCGGACCCTGTACTCACCAGCACAAGTGAGTGTGTGTATTTCTGCGTTTATATGAAAAAAAAAGGGTTTGGGTATTCTTTTGTTTGTTTCCTGATAGTGTGAAAGGCCTGTTTTGTATGTGTGGCATTTGCATATGGGTGGGTGGGAGGGATTGTGTGTTTTTATGTCTGTAAGTAGGGATGTCTCAAGATGATCTGCAGAATCAGGCATATCGCAGCCTTTTTTATTTAGAATTTTGGCTTTAGAAATATCACAACCTCATTAAATAACATGCATTTCTGATTGTTTCTTTTTATACATCCCAGATGTAAGCCAGCCGTGGCTCAGCTGTAATGCTTATCTTTGTCTCTTTACAACAGTGGAATCATTGCATAGTGCAGTACATTGTAGATTTCTTGTGGAGCACCCCAAGGCTCTGTTTTAGGACCACTGCTTTAACTGCATCAGTCACCAGCAGTGACAGTCTGCTCTTTTAAGGTATTCAAGAGGCTTTGTACAAAAAAAAAGAAAGAAGCTGATGAGCAGATACGGAAGACCCTTTAACACGGACTAATAAGAGCAGACGGGCGTTTCTGGGAGCAGGGCTTAAAGAGACAGGCACTAAAACGGAGCATTTCATACAGAAAGTTTGTACATTCAAGCAGCAAATACAAGTATGAACCGAAAATTAGCATAATATTTGTCATTTAATAATTTTAATGTAGGCTTAGTCTGCACTTTTCAGCTGTATTATGTAGCTAAAGAAATAATTATGATCAGACACAGTATCATAGTGGATAATAAACTATTTGGATCAGTATCTGGGGCAAAACTGGATAAAAGAGACCTCCCTACTTCTGAGTATCCTTTTCTGTTCCTCTGGCTGCCTGTCAGTTTGCTTCTCTTTACACAGTATCAATGCATTAGTTCATGCTGAGGTAATTACATATTCAATTCACAAACTGAAAAAAATACAAAAGAGGTAAACAATACAGCAGTTATTTTCTGTTTAGTGTTTGAATGGTGCAGAGAATCATTGCTTTATTTCTTATTGTGAAAATGACTGACAGCCACATTGCTTGATTACACTCAGTCATTTTACCCTCTATCTCTTTGTATAATTCGATTGTACTTTTGTTCATTTCCTTTTTCAGATTTTGTGAGAAGGAAGGGAGGGCAAGGAAGGTTAAACATCGACACAAAGAGAGGGGATAAAAAGAAAAGGCAGATAAAAAGGAAGAGACACTAAGCTGTGGCTTAATTGCACCATTGCACAAGTGCAGTTGTGTTAAGAAGTCAGTTAATATGAATGTGAAAAGGCATTTTTCCAAAATGAAACCAAACTACTTAAGTGCTATTATGCAGATGAGCATCAAGGCTAAGTTGTATATTTCCATTTTACTTTTTTGTTTTGTTTTGTCTTCTCACGGCAACCCATGTTGTCAACAAGGAGAGATGAGAAACTTTAATTGCTTTCTCATCTACGCTTTTTTTCATTTTAGCTTTATTAACCTTTCAGTACTCACGTGAGACTGAGTGAGTTTGCAGATGCACAGGCTACGTTTTTGAAATGATCATTTCAGTGCCTTCACCTTTGTGTGAGAGAAGATGGTGTCTCATTTCTACTCCCTGTCTCACAGCAGAGATGCACGCTTCCATTATGAAATCGCTAATGATAGTCTGAGATATCCACAGAAAAACACACATAAAGATGACTCATCGGCCGCCATGAGGAGTCTCACCTTTGTGGAGCTAAAGTTGGCTGCATGGAGTCATTTTTAGCTCAGTGTGACAAAGGAACTTAATGCAGACCAGGAGAACACACTGGCAGCATCCTCCCCCTCTCTCTATCTCTCTCCATCTCCCCTTTCTCTCATTCTGTGTCTCTCAAGTGATGCAATAAGGGATCTGGCAGAACGATGCAATTTACTCAGAGCACAGGTCCTGGGGTTGGAGTGTGTGTGTGTGTGTGTGTTCGTGTGTGTGTGTGTGCTTGTGTGTGCAATTGAAAAAGGCTCATGTAAGGGGGTGAAAAAAACAAAGACTGGATAAAAGAAGAGGACATAGCCATTGTGACCAGTGATTTTTGGACTGCAGTTTCAAAGTTTGTGTTTTTGAAGCCAGAAGTGACCATATTTGGACTGGTTGGAGCGAGGGGGGAACCCCGCTAGAGAATTGCTAGCTAATGCTAGCTAGCAAGCTGCATCTGATATTGATTACTATGCTAATTTTGGCTAGCAAATAATAGGCTTTTAAAAAAAATGTGCTTATTTCCTTAGAGTGTCTTTTAGTTCAATTGAATGCTGAACAAGACATTTTAGGAGACTTGAGTGTTAGAATTAACTTTATGTTTTCAAAGGGTCAAAACACGGACAACAGCAAAAAGCAGGTTTACGGCTGTTTAAATGTGCCAATAAAACTCATTACTGCACCCAGTGTTGGGAGGTTTAGTTTTAAATTTAATTTAATTTGTAATTAGATTCCTCAGATCAGGTATTCTAATTACTTTGGATTACTTTTGGAATATATCAAAGCACACACATTTTTGAAATTTAAAAAAGAAAGGTGTGTGTCAAAATCGGGCCAGCAGTTTTTTCCATTATCCTGGTGATAAACAAACCAACAAACAAACTGTACCAAAACATGATCGACTTGGCGGTGGTTATAAAGTAATCCCTTCAAGCAATCTATTTTTAAAGACATTAATTGAACACAGTATACCACCAATTTAAACGGTAACTGAATAAGGAATACAGTTTCTCATATTTTGGATTTTAAATATGCAATCCCCTTGTATTCCATTTGTCCTCAACAACAGCTCAGTGTTGTTAATTTTATTTTAAATGGGACCATAATTTACAAAATGCTGTATTGAAGAAGACTTGAAATAAGCGTTTGAGACCATTCATTCATCAGGAAAATGTGTACAGAGGGGTGAGAAGTAGGGTCAATTTTTATTGACTCTTATGCAAACTGACTTCTCTAGCAGCCAGTGGAGTCCCCCCCTGCTGACCATTAGAAAGAATGCGGGTTTAAGGCACTTTTGAAAAGGCTTTGTTTTTCAAGCCCGCATGCTACATCCACTTCTTTTGTCCAGTTTATTGCACCGACCCAAACATTGTGACATCAACTGCTG
Source organism: Centropristis striata (assembly GCF_030273125.1). Lineage (NCBI taxonomy): Eukaryota > Metazoa > Chordata > Actinopteri > Perciformes > Serranidae > Centropristis > Centropristis striata. The sequence goes on along the minus strand of NC_081529.1, from coordinate 23,465,985 downwards.
TGAATCTCCCCATATTGAAATAATATTACCAGCTTCTCCAGCTAAAACAAGTCATTTTCCTTTGGGACACTATATTTTCAACAAAAAATATTGGTTTTATGGAGGCAAATAACTTCCATAAAATTGATGTTTGTATACTCAAAGAGTGCTGATAGAGTCTTTATGATATATGGAGACTTCAAGAGCAAAAGAAAGATTGCAGCTGCAACTAGTATATTCTATAATGTGCCGTGAAAAAGTCATTTTTGACTCTATGGTGAAACGCTAGTAATATATTGCACAGGGACTAGAGGCGACACTGTAGGAAGCCGCCACACACAGAGGGAGAGAGAGTAAGGGAATAAGACAGGAGAGATAATGGCTGAGGCAGTGACAGTCAGATAGACGCAGTAATTAATTTCAGCTCTCTCCTCTCTCTCTCAACTTCCATTCCCTGTAGACGGGCCCTATTGTTGTCCACTAATACAGTTATTAATGGAGGCCAGCACATAGGCCACCACAGTCAATCAAACATTAGTTTTTATATCAAACTCTCCACCTACACAGAATGCATCTTGGGACTGTCTGTGTGCGAGAGAAAAAAAGGGATTTTTTTATACATGCATGTATTAAAAGAGCTGCAGTCAGCGTGTCTACATGCCAGAATATGGCACTGCAGCACGGTTTCATAAACCAGCATGATTTAGGTATATTTATAATGCTGGGAGTACAGTAACCTATCTCTTCAATTCTTACCCCCCTCATTTTCAAAACATGAGCCATGAGTGATTGAAATATAACAGCATGAGTCAGAAATGTGTGTTTGCATAAGAGATCTAAATATAGTCCTATAAGCGGCGTTGTAGAAATGTGTTATGAAATTAGACTTGTGTGGGGATTGAAGAGGAGTGACCTTGTTTCACAGTATCTTTTGGGCTATATCTGCTGATGTAATACAGTTATTTTGGCTGTTATGAATGTGCTACAGGCATCTAATTCATTGTGAAATACAGTGCCTTGCCAAGAAACACAGAAATCATTTTTAAAGTAGTTTCCTTTTTCTGTCAGTAGTTTCCCCTTTTCTGCCAGATTGGTTTCTGGGAAAACCAATCTGGCAGATGAGATTCAAGCAAGGAGGGATCATTTAAGTCGCAGAAAAAGCCCTGACTGATTCAGTCTAAATTGCTTTAAACCTAATAATACCCAGAGCACAAAGCAAATGCTTAAATCTTAAATTGTTTCAACAAGGTATTGAACAGCCTAATTGAGGTGATATATCAAATGTAATTGCACCACTCGCAGTGCTCAAGGCTTTGATAGTAAAATTATGTGTTACTTGGCTAATGAGGGTTTGGAGTCATATTATTGAGCAGCCTTTTTCCAAAAGAGAACAGTGTTTAGCCCTAAAGGCCAACAAAGCATGAGAGAGGGATATGTTCTGTTTTATTTGTACATGATCTCTGACAGAGAATGTGTTTGATTAGCTTTTTCCCTAATTTTTGAGGAGAATTTTTAGAAATTAAGACTTAGATAATGTGAAATATACATATGTGTGAGTGGATATGCACATGTGCATTTGTATAAGAGTATAATAAAGTATAAAGCATACCTGCGTGTGCACACACAGACACTTTAATAACCCTTACAATGGTGTATGCATTTCCCTGCGTGTTCTTTGTCCTCGCATGTCCGCATGTGCACATGTTTGCACCTGCGTGCAATACTGGTCTGCCGGCCTGCGTCCCGTGTGTATGTGTCCGTGTGTATGTCTGTGCGTGCGTGTGTATGTGTTCCAGGAGAGCCAATGGCTGGACAGCGTTTCTCTCTTGATCAAGGATACATTGGAGGGGGAGATGCTGATGATCGACAACCTCTCCGGTTCTGTCTTCCACCACTATTCCTCTCCTCCACCCATCTGCAAAGATTGCAAGGGCCATCCACAAGAGGTACCAACGTCAACACACATGGATACACACACATATAAACAGCACACACACACACACACACACACACACACACACACACACGCTCATACACCTTGAGGAGGGATGTAACCATGTGGTTAGGGGCGGATCTACGGTGGCAGCTGCCTTTAAAAGGTTTTATCATCCCCGTTTGGACAAATTATATAAATAAAAAGCTTTGTTGGTCGGAAATGTAAAGAGCAAAGTTCCAATGATAAAGTGCAAGTGTAGCAGCTCTGTTTATTCCCACTTCTGGCTGCACACAAAAAAAGTTTTGCACTTTAACCACATTTTCAAATTTGAGCACAAATACAAAATACTTTTTTAGTTTAATCAGCATTAATGATAATTGTTGGCAACACTAAATGTGAAAGTTTAAGACTTTAAGGGACATATATGTTAATGCATAGATAGATAGATGTACATGAACACATAATTTAATTACCTGTTTTGCCATTATTTTAGGCTAAGTGAGTAGCCTATGTTTGATCAAAAAAGACATGTATGTCTTTTTTTTTCTCCAATTAAATACTTTCCAGCTTTTATTATATTCAATGCTTTAGTCGTGCCACAATGATGCTAATGTTTTTGAGTTAAAATATCTTTATTTAGGGGTTTTACCCAGCACATCTTGATGTTATGAATGTTAGTGATTAAATTAGCATATGTATTTATTTCTGCCACCTCTTAAAGTCTCCTCTCCCCCCATGAATATTTACCTCGATCCGCCACTGCTTGTGGTTTAAACAGAACTACTTTTGGCTGCCACAGTAACATAAATAGATGCATACATTTTTAACATTATCAGTTTTAGTGCCAAACCTGGAGGCCCATATTTATCAGACATGTCAGAATCACTCCTATAACTCACACAGAGCATTTCACTAGTATTAAAAAAGCTCCGACCAAAGAATGTTAAACCTATCTATAAAGAAACCACCCCAGTGTAGCCAATTTAACATCCATGCTGCTAGTCTTGGACACTTTTATGACCCCTTTAGAAATGTTATTTTACAAAATGAGCCCTGCAACAAATCTAGTGACATTTCAGGCAAACAAACTTTCCCTTGAAGTTGTTGCAGGTGACTCTGCGGTCTTTCTTGCTCGCTGTTGCTGCAGTTGTTTGGCTCGACAGTTACGTTCAGAGGGAGAGAGATGATGCTTCAACCACTGGGCAGCCAGACTGAAATATAAACTTAATTACACAGTATTTAAAGTGTATTTAAGAATGCCGTGGTTTAATTGACGTGTTCAATCAGGTCATCTTACCAATGGCTACGCTCATAATTTGCAAAACCGGGCTTATCAAGTCTTTGATTATCATGTTTAGTGGTGAGTGGTGAGGAAGAACCAGGTCAGCTTTGAAGCTCTGAAATGCATTAATGTCGTCACAGATGTGAGGGACCCAAATCTGCTGTCATAGCCACAGTTACTTGCTATCAAATAAATGTACATTTTAAGATTTTGTTGACACAGATTTGTAGATGAAGCACTTGAGAGATTGCAGCAAAAGATTGATTTCGAAAACACTTTTACTGCTTTGCCTGAAAGTAGCACCTAATCTGGATCGTTCTGAGAAATTTGGGCTCGTTAGGCCTGCTTCCTTGCTCTAAGATGCTTGGTAAACATGGCCCCAGGTGGTATAATATATAATGTATAATAATGAATTCACACTGGATACAAGCACCATATAGTTGTGGAGGCAGAAATATACAAGTGAAAGACCCAATCCCAATCTCCAGCCTAAAGCCTAAATCTCATGGGTGTTAATGGCACAGCTGTGAAAGAGCTTAAAATAGTTTTGTTTTTTTTTAAATTAAAAAAAAAAAAAATATATATATATATATATATATATATATATATATATATATATAATATATATATATATATATATATATATATATATATATATAATATATATATATATATATATATATATATATATATATATATATATACAAAAATCTAAATAAATAAAGATGCAAATTAAATAGATAAATAAATAAATAATTTATGTCAGATTTCATTTATTTATTTATTTATTTATTCCTACATTTATTTTGGCTATTTTTTTTGTACATTTGATAGTTTGTATTTATTTTAAATCTTCCCTACTTACAACACTTAATGCCAGGTGCCTTGCAGTGTGGACAACAGGAGAAACTTATTATTTCCCTTTTTTTATTTGTTTTTTATAACTTAATGAATTCATAAACTATAAGCAATAATAGGTCTAGTAAAACATGTTTTGCAGTATCTTGAGAAATGTATTTTCAATTATATGAATAATTAATGATTAATTACAAGCCCAGCAAATAATACCAAAGCATATATTGGTTCAATAAAAGTTTCCCTCAAGCAGAATATGACCTTTGCTAAAAAGCGTTCACTAGTTGATCTATTGTTTCTTTTTTTATTTGGCACATTATATACAAGGTTAAATATTAATGTCCCAGTCCTGGTAAACTTCCAAGAAGATTTCTTCCCTACACGGTCTATGCTTGGTTTGAGTACATGTTGTTGTACAAAAACACATTTTATACATCTATAATTTTGCTATGAAGTATGGGCAAGTCCCTCAGTAAAGTCTGTGAGATAAGGGACTGCACTGTACCCTCACCCACAGAAACATGCTAGTCTATAAGTCTATGAGGGGGGGGGTTGAGTTGGGACTTCTAATTTCCTTAGCATACATATGCATAAACATATGCATGTATAAATAGTATATGCAAACATAGTAATCAGCCCCCAATATACTATATATATAATGTATATAACATGCACATACTGAGGGTTTCATTGACGTGTGTGTTGTGGAAAACACTTTTGTCTGCATCAAAAACTTTGCAAAACTCAGTCCTGAAACACTAAATACACACACACACACACACACACACACACATAAAAAGACAAACACATTCATGCACACATACACAATGTTGGTAAGCAGATGACGCGCATGCATATTTGCACACACAGGAACATGCATTTGCACGTACTATCATGCACATGCTCACACGGGGCTTCATTCATCACACAAGCAGTCTGAGTGGAAAGTTCATGCTTTATAAACCATGTCAGCTACTGAATGTGCTATTATGTTACAGTCTGACAGGGAATTTTAGCCCTTAATTAAACACACTATCAACACAAGATGATATCTACTTCCCATATGGGCAGAAATGTGGATTAATGAGGCCCACTGCATGCTTACACACATGCAACCATTCCTGGTGTGACTGCATGCACGCTCGCACCAACACGCTCCTTCAGTCGTGCTCGTATTTGGGGGTATTTTGTACGCAGGAGATCCTGCATAAAACACACTCACAAACATACTGTTCTGTGCCAGTGTTGTCCATCACAATGACAAAGTGCAGTGGGTCAGCTCAGAAGAAGCAATAACTGAGCTCTACACCTCCTCACCTGTCAGTCCTGCTTTCTGCCTGTCTGCAGATGCTGTCAAACCATCAATCTATTCTCCCTCTTTTACATGCTTCCTCTTCCCATCAGCTCCTCCACACCTCTGGCTACTATCTATGTCTGATTTACTGTATCTGATCATGTTCTGTTCTCCTCTATGTTCTTTAACCATTAGGCTTGCATTTTGTTTGTTTGTCTGAGAGACAATGAGTGTGGGTGTGTGCCATTTTCAGACAGATGGGTCTTTCACTGATGTGAGTTACGTACAAGGGGGGACAGGAAGGCACAGCGGGACACCTGGATGCCGTGTGTGACAGTGAAAATATTCATCAAGTAACGGCCTAATAAAGACTGGAGATCAGCCACAGCCTGAGTCTGACTACAGTTGAGTCTACAGGGAACAGTTCAATGGAGCAGTGAAGGCCTTTGCCATTTATTCAGTTGCGAGCATAAACAGGCACTTCTCAAGTGAGCGGTCCACAACATTATTTTTCTGGCACTATTTTTGGGAGGGCGCCACTTTGAAGGGCAGCATCAGAGTTGCGAAGCTATTTTGAAATAATGGTTCTGAAAGCTACTTGAACAGGCAGAGGGCAAAAACATATCTTTGGACATGGGCAGGTAGAGATGCACCATGTGGAATTTTTTTTCAGCCAAAATTAATAAAACAAATTATAATTTCACTTTTTTGTATTTCAAAAAGAAGTTTATGCACTCCTTAAGGTAATAAAGGGGAAGATGTAGTGAGCAAAGCTGAATGATTTTATATTCCATAGTACTGATCTAACCAAATCTAACTGATATCACTATGGTTATCACAAAAAACACAATATTTTGACTTTTCAAATGTGTACTGGAATTGACTAGTATGACTAGCATGCTGGGATACCTGGCGACATAGACAAAGTTAATCCAGTAGGGGGGACGCAAGTTCAAACAAATTGGGCGCCACAAGAATGAGTTCTTAAACCAGGAAGTAAGTTAGCATTTTAACGCCCTGGGGTCTAACGTTTCAAACTCAATGAGGATTTTTAATAAGTTGGTGATTAGATGCCCGAAATAAGGTGATTCAGTGATGTTCGCATTTTGTTGTACAACATAAAACGCGTTAATAGTACCCCAACTTCTGATTTTTTTTTAAGGTGTCCTTATAAAGGTGGTTGCTAACAATTGGTTAATGAGACTACAGTGGTTGACATTAAACGTCATCACGCCAGACACGAACTGGAACTTGCTCATTAGGTGCCTTACAGCCTCTAGTCTTGTGTTTCAGTGCTCTTACAAACTCTTGTAGATTAGGTTAATAAATTATTTATTAGACAGTTTCGCTAGTTTGTCAAAACCTTGAGTTAGCTTGTCGGAGACCGTCTGAAGCATAACGGGAGTGACATTCAAGTCATGCGACGTGGAGTAGTTCGCTATAGCATGACGTCAGCTTTTAACATCTGTCGGCTGAATTAACGCTTCAAACACCATAAAAGTGGTTTTCATTCGTCAAGATTATCCTGCTAAACAAAACACGTAAGCATCAGAAATGTGTGTTTGCCACAGAGCTTATTTTCTGCAATGATCCAAAATCCAATGCAAAAATCCCAATTCTCAATAGACCCCATGATGATGCTAACTTACGGGTTGGCCTCCAAAAATACGTCATTTAATTTGCTCTCTATTGGTCAGGTACTGTGGCCACATTGTGAGAATTAAAATAAAACACTTTAAACTTGTTGGCGGATCACAAACCAACTTTAAAGGTTGGTTTGAACACATTTTGTCCATCCCTCTCAGCAGTCCTGCATGATGAATGGACTCTGGTAATGCATTGGCAATTTCACAAAAAAAGTAGTTCCAAGAGGTCTTAGAGGATAAATAAATAACAGTATTAAATTGTTTTTTGTGCTGCATATACAGTATGTTGTGTATTGTGCATTTTATAGAAAGTATTATTTGAGGCAAATAGGACAATAATTGAAAGACTTCCCAAATAACTTCAATCACTAAAGTGCAGGCTTGTAACATTTCTTTGGTGACATGAAGTAGGATGATAAAACTTGTGATTGACAGCAAAAAGGAGAAGCAGGAAATGTGCCTGTTATTGCACCTCCTTGTGCACATCTTTCTTGTCTTTAACATAAATTATTGCATACCCTTACCAGGTCTACACCAGCATGAGTGATTTGATGTTGCCATAAGATATCAGTCATGCTTGTTTTCGTGCTAAGTCACACAAACTTCTCCTCTCATTGCCTCCCTGCAGTGTATAATAAAAACAATCCTTTGCCCCTTTGCTCTCAGGCTGCGGTGGACACTTTCAATTGGTTCTTGTCTGAGTCCCCCCAGTGAAGCCTTCAATATCTCTGCAGTTACCTTGGAAGCAACTGTATAGCAGCTTCTCCTTGTACCCATTGTACCTCTTTCACTGTCCCTGGAGGCACAGCCAAGAAAACAGGAAAAGAAAGGCTGTTGTTTCCAATAGCATTTGATGACTTGCAGGGACCTTTTTGAAGCTATTTACAACCCAAGTCTGAGACAAGGAGCAAATCAGGAGATATGGTTCTGTCACATAGGGGCATTAGTGGGGGTCAATACACAGAAAAACTGCAAAGTACTCCAAAACAGTAATGAGTTGCATTGTCGTGCTCTGGCTTTGCTTCCTTGCCTCATCCCACCCCTCTGTTTCTCTCTTTCTCTCTCCCTCCTTGGGAAATGGTAATTTACTGCTGCATATCAGCCATGAATCTTTCTCTATGAACCTCTTTGTCTTTCTCACCTACGGGTATGTGTTAATATATCGCTAACAGGCCTCACTCCATTGGATTTCATTGGGCTCTTTTTAAGTATCCTTTTTAATGCTTCTCTCTGGCTATTTATTGCTCAGTCTCTTTAAAGCAACACCGCTTGAGCGCATCCAAGCACCTCCAGAACCCTGAAATTCCACTCCAGCTCACTGTTTGCAGTATGTTTTGAAAGCGGGGAAGTGTAGAGACGAGTGTCAGCTGAGGAGGCTCGTGCAGCGATAATTTAAAACCAATTCAATTGCCATATGGCCTGAATTACACTTGTAACAGTTGGAGTTATTGTTGTCAATTTCTAATTAATCTGTGTTTGGTAATGTTTAGGACTGCTCTACGTGTGTGTACGACATGCAAAAATGTAATATACAGTTGGCTGCAGGGGTAGAATTATGTGGTTCTGATGGGGGAAAAAAACATCTCTTCATTCTGGCTTCCTCTACATGCAGATACTGCCGGTTCACATCCATAAACATACACTTGCTGTGTACGTTCTGCTTGGATATCTGCCTTGCCTCTCATTCAGCCTCCTTCTTCACATATTTTTGGGGCACTGGGAAATATTTGTTCAATTCATGATGACAAAGCAATGTTTGTACTTCTTGAAATCTCTCACACTGCTCTCTTTACAGACAGGTGCCACGGCATTTTGGCCACTTTGAATTGTCAACATCTGGTGAAGCGTATCGAAACTTGGCGGAGGTTTTACCGATCTTGTCTGTGTAGCTCATATCGGCCTAGGTCTACTGTTTAAATCACCAGGGACATCTTCAAAGCCTTGTTGCTGATCTTTCAGAAATGTAATATCTATGTCCAGAAAGATATAAGATACTGAAGCCAGCCATGGTTGTTGTGAACCCTAGAATAAATCATGCATTATATTTAGCACTAATGAGACATTGCGGTATTAATTTATTCCTTGCAGTCTGAAATGTTTGCTGTTCGTTTTCCCGATCTCTTCCTGTTTTAAGACATGAATAACGGAGGTGCATTTTTGCAGCAGATCAGGATGGCAGAGATTGAGCAGGCGTCGCTGAAGTCAGAGCAACTGTCGGACAAGTCGTCGTCCCCCGCCCTGCCAGATGACCTCAGCCTGGACGAACATACTGCCTACCAGCTGCTGGCGCAAGAGGGAAAGGTGTGTATGAGCAGAGGGAGGTGGGAAGGTAGGATTAGCATCTACACTTCTGAGAAAAAAAAAACACTTCATAAGCCCCCAAAAATATGTAGTACAAATGTAAAAACATAAGCCCTATCCCTAATTGGACTCATTTTCTAGGAGGCCAAAATAAAAGACATAAAATAATTTCCTTTGAAACTATCAAGTTTTTCTAAATGATGTACAGATTTTTAGGCATTAATAATGAAATCGCTTTGAAAAGAGTGCAAATAGCTGCTTTAAGTGGGAAAAAAGCCCCTAGACTCAATAACGTCTTGGCTGAGCCCTGAATTTTTAAAGTTTTTTTTTTATCCAACTAATTTGGACATAAAGTCAGGTGGCAGGTGGCAGGCAGGTGGCCATTTTTTTACAACACCTCCATCCTTGGCACCAGCACTGGGTTGTCTCAGCTATTAGTTAGGGTATGAAGTCGACACTCAAGGCTCGGTAACTACTCGTTACCAAAACTGGTAGCACCACAATTTGGACGTAAAGTCATAACAGGCAGGTGGCCAGTCAGTGATTGATTGAGTTCCATGGTCATGTATCACACCATATTAATCTGGATCAATATCTTGTAAAATGGCATTTAATATCATGAAAAAAATATGCTTTGTGGTAGAAAAACTGATGTTTTACCATTCCCTTGTAACTGAAAGTACAGGGCAGAGGGCTTGCTTCATTTAAGTCCATCTACGCTGTAGAAAAAAAATATTTTCCAGAAAGTTACTGTATTAATCACAGGGTTTTTCTAGATTTTTTTTTCTACATTAACTGCAAAACTGCAAAAACTATTAATAAACATAAAGGTCTTTTATTACAAATAGTTACCATAAAATGAAAATTTAAATATGTAAATTAATATAATGGGGCATTATAGTTTTTTTACAGTATTATTTAATGCTTCATTGTCTTGAATGTTGAATTACACTGAATTATATGTAATATATCGGCAATATGTTTTGTATATATCCATACATCACCCATCATATTAAAAAAATCAACCTTTTGAGGTTATTCTATAGATATTTATTTTTTAAATGCAAGAAAGAAAATTATCTGACAGTGTTTGGCAACTTTGCTGCCAGACTTTTGACCATTTTTTAAAAACTATTTTGTTTTTTTATTACAGTGTAGTCTGCTTGAGTTATTAATCCTTTACCTGACAGAGGTTTGTTGAATTTTGAATCTATTGCCCCCACCATGGCTCAGAAATATCAGCGGCATAACTGTGGTGTATAGGGATAAATCCATGGCACTGTCTGTGGTGCTGAACTAACACGTGGATTTGTAATTGTAACTTTTTCACTGAGCCTAACCCTTTTGTCTTTGTCGTCTTCAGAGAGTAGTAATGTAGAAACTCCATGGTGCAACCGCTTTTATTCTAGAATTGGACAAACCACGACTTAGTGATAACTGACATTTTTGCTCTGCTAAATTTGAGCTAACACACAGCTGGTGCCACATGCAGCATGTACTTTAGTTGGGCTGTTTACCTGCTTGTCACCTTTGCACTAAATTTTGAGACCAAAGCAGATTCAACTTCATGCAGTATAACTTTTTTGCTTTAAAATTAAACTTCAGAGAAAGACAAAGATGCAGTGACCACTATCATACCAATTGCACCATATATTCACAGTGGTTAACTTCTAGTGCGTGCATTACTTTGTACTTGACACGTACAGTATACCCTCCCCCACGAGGATAAGCACAAACAATAGCCGAGGCTCACTGATGATTTTTTACACTCATTCCAGGAAGCACAAAACAAATGACCATTATAAAATCCTTTCCGTGGCTTTGCTGTAGGCTCTCTTGTGAATTACAGATTTAAACCTTAGGTTCCAAAGGCCCCTTTATCTCTTTCTCTCTGTGTATCAGTGGTAACTATCTTGTCTTTGAAGAATCCACAGACTCTTCTCATGAATAAAACTAGCCTCTCCCTAGCTGCTATCCTGGGTGGCTCTCATGCCTCCCTCGCTTGCACCTACTCTCTCTCTCTTTAGACTTTATCTTTCATGTTTCTCCTTTCTCAGTGTTACCCCTCTGGTAATTGCACACCTTCTCTGCACCTCCCTCTAGCCCCTCTATCTCCATCCCTTATCATCCGTCCTTCCTAGATATCCTTCACTGTAATGGGGTAATGCTCCTTGGTTCTGGATAGCCAGATAAGCCTGCAAGCACCAAGCATGGCTATGAACCACACCTCATTAGAGGAAGGGAGAAAGAGAGGGGAAGAGGGAGAGACAGAAGGTGAGGAAGGATCTAAGGTTAGGGATTTCATTTGTCAAACACTGTTTGGTAAATAAAAATGTGTGTGTGCCATCAAGCATGTGTGCCAAGGCTGTTTGAGGTTTCTATGGGTGTGGGTGGCTGCCTGTTTGAATGGGGGCTGTTCAGGGGTTAGGACTGAATGACACAGAGATACAATACACTAGCGGAAGCACAAAACCCACATACGTGTGTGTGTGTGTGTGCACACGAACGCGCACAACTGATTCCCAACGTGATGGTAATTAAAACGTACGAGGTAAGCATTTACAAAGCTGAACTCCTGCTTTAATCTTCCTCCTGTTTCCCGCTCCCAGCTGTTGCAGCCATCACACATACTGACAAATTTATAACCAAACATTTGTTGTTTCAATATGTAACATTTACATGACAATAACAGGCTCATTCAGCTCATAATCAGTCCTCACCCCTTCACTAGCACTTTAAAATGAAAAGCCCAAGGGATGTGAATCAGAGGCCATGTTTGATATGTGCAGGATGCCACAGGGGCTGCTGTCTTTTCTCTGCTCATTTTCTATCAGACCTGGTCCAGGAATTGTCACAAAATATAATGCTAATCCTAAACTTCAATTGTCCCCTCGCAGAATAAATAAGAGCTTAAGGCTAATTTTAAGATATGTTAATGATTATAAGCCGTTCAGCGCAGAAGTTCAAGCAATTTTCAGCATATAATTGATCCCTGCATGTGTAATTTAACTTTTCTTTTAAGTTAAACTTGGGTACAGCCATACAAGCATTCTATTTTTATTACATCTTTCACACTGTGTCAACATTTTTTGGAATGAGGGTTGTAAAATCCACACACTTGCGTGATTAATCCATCCCAGAGGAAGGCTTTCTCTTCACTGTCACATCGTGTGTTGTCTTCCAGGGAAGGTGCAGCAGTGACTCCCGCAGCTCTGAGGAGGCTGGAGGTGGAGGGAGTCATGCAGGAGGCCACCAGGCTCAGAGCGTGGTGCAGAGCCAGCCCTGCAGGGCTCTGAGCATCGAGGTGGAGACTGCACTACAGGACATGGAGCTGCAAACACACCAACCACATATGTGCTCACCTCACTGTAGCCCTGGTGAGTAAAAGCTGATTGGAGATGTTCACTGTTCTACCAGGCAGATTTTTAAAGGAATGTATTCATGATTAATAGTTTTAAATATGTATTAGTACCAGTATGATTTCATAGGTGGTGGGTAAAATTGACATATGAACAAGAAATAACACACAGCAATATTCTCAATTTTATGTTCATACTTGTATTTTGTTTAAATTTTATATATATAAATATATATATATATATATATATATATATATATATAACAAAATATTTGGTCCAACTGGTCAGCAATTCCAGGTTATTTGCATCACATCTGTGTGGATCTGCAGCTGGTGCAATGTGTTTTCATAATTATTATTTTTTTCAAATTCAGCTGATCTGAATTTTTTAAGCAAATGGCATCACGAAGCAGAGCCACACTGCACATTAAAACATCAACACAAATTTGAAATCTGTCAGTTTTAATCAAACAGTTGGTGCTTTTACCCACCGCCCTTTAAAGCAACAACAGGCCCCACCAGAAGGAAGCATTTTGAAAGCATCTGTGTATATTGAAGCAGGTTTACTCACGACATCCACCTGCTAGCGTTGTGCTCGGCTCGCTGATTTAATAGCTATTAGAGTGGTTTTGTCTATTAATATATATATACATATATAAATATACTCCTCTGCTATAACTTGATCTACATACATTATTCAGATTAAACAAATCATTCAAGTGGAGATCAGTTGACACAAGGGTAGAAATGGAAAGAGTGTGTTCCCTCCTCAAGGTGGCATTTCCAGCAGCAGCAACAAGGACAGAAACAAAGAAGGAGGAGGAGGAGCCAGTGGCATTTCTCCTCTCTTCCATCTGCCTGCAGAGTTCTTCCACCCTGCAGGAGCGGCCATCCCAGCACCTCCCCGCAGCAGGAGCCTACGGTTGTCGAGGGGCCTCCGGCTGACCTCCCCAGCCTCCTGGGCTTCGCTCCGCTCCCCAGGAGCCCATAGCAAGATGCTCTGTACACAGGTAAGGGGAGGGGGAGGAGACGGACAAAACAGTCAAATGGGTTAGATGACTCTAAAAGTGGAGAAAAATACTCGTGAGGTTTTATTGGAGTATAGGCTTGAGCAAGTGTTTGATTAATGTTAACGGTAAAACAACAAACAGGTTTAATTTCCTGCTTAGCTGAATGACAAATGGCCGCTGACAACAGATGATTATAAATGAAATTGTTATTATGGTTTGTAATCAGCATTTAAAGTCCCAGTTTCAATCTTGTGTCCCTGTGGTAATTGTTCATTTATCGCCTGATATATGCCAAATATACTTTTACATCAAAGTCCCTGTTGTTTTACCTGACTGTTAAACCAAGTAAAACAGTTTCACATGTTTAATGAGTCATCCTGCACATTTTACAAAAATGAACTAGTTAGCCACACTAAGTGGTGGAAGAAGTATTCAGATCCTTTACTTAAGTACAAGTACTAAAACCACACTGTGGAATGACTCCACTATTTTAAGTAAAAGTCCTGCATTCAGTAAAAGTACAAAAGTATCAGCATCAAAATGTACTTAAAATATCAAAAGTAAAAACACTTATTATGCAGAATGGCCCCACTCAGATTGTTTTATATATTCCAAATATATTATTGGATTATTATTATTGATGCATTTATGTAAGCAGCGTTTTAATTTTTGTAAAGATTTTAACTGCTTTATATACTGTTATGAGGTTTAATTAAACATAATGTCTAATCACTTTAAATGTATAATGTTTTTATTTTAAATCTTGACCTGAGAAGTAACTAAAGCTGGCAGCTAAATGTAGTGGAGTAGAAGTATAAAGTTACATAAAATGGAAAAAACACTCAAGTAAAATACCTCAAAATTGAACTTAAGTACAGTAGTTGAGTAAATGTTCTTAGTTACATTCCACCATTGGCCACACTTAGTATATAAAATTCAAAACTACACCTCACTGTTTGTGGATTTTAGTAACTTTCAGTTATGCAATATGGAAAGATAGCAAGAGATGTGTGTGGGGAAAAACTTTGTGTTCACTTTCCACACAATGTGGCTGAGGTGTATTTCAGGAAGGACGGCTCTGCAGGTGCGGGCAGTACAGAGGATACACAGGCACTGGCTGGGTGTTGTTTAAATGTGTGTGCTGCCTTGCTGCAAGTTGAAAGCCTGCAAAATATCTGTTTCGTCTCTCCCTTGTCCTTGTCCTTATTTTACAACAGGTGACTGAGGTGTGTGTGGAGCCAACAGTCTTCTGTAGCTCCGATTCATGCTAAGACTGTCCACATTTTAGAGCTGCAAATAAAATGTGGAGGATTTGATTTATATGACTCTTGCAACTTTACACCACTCACATATTTCACTGGGAAATACATTACAGTAAAGAAGCTAACGACGATTTAGCTTGCATTAAATACATTCCTATAGTGGTAGATAGATATTACATAGTATTAGTAAGAGTTGGATTTCATGTGCTCCACTTTCTTTCCTTCTGTTTCCAGTACCCATCCCACAGTGACTCATCCCTTGCTACAGGCAGCTCTGAGGGCAGCCTCCAGACCACCCTGGAAGAGGGACTGAGCTTCAGCATCTCTCCACCACAGAACTTGGAGTTGCCTTTGCCCACAGCTCCTTTACCACTTGTGTGTCCTCTCCCGCTCCCCGAAGACAGCACTGAGATTTTTTCCCCGGTCCAGACCCTGAGACCGAGGCCGAGCCCCTCGTCGGCCCTCACCCTCCAGGCCACCAGGGGCCACCAGCGGAGTCAGAGCAGCGGCCGAGGTAGCACCAGCCCGGGCTACACCCGCGACGACTCCATCGACCCTTCGGACGAAGACCTGGGCATCGGGATCGGATCGTCGATCGGCGGCTGCGGCTCCAGCCAAGCGGGGAACAGTGAACACTTGTCAGAGACACTGAGCAGCCTGTCGCTGACATCACTGCTGTCGCCCAGCTCCCTGGTGTACCCGGGAGGAGCAGTGAAGAAGTGCAACAGCACAGGCAGCCTGGACCAAGGGGGGATGCTGCTGTCATCCCGGGGCAGGGAGGGCCGCAGGGAGATTCTGGGCTTGGAGCTTATGGACCCCCAGGGCTTCTTGGCCAACCCCTGGTCAGGAGTGTTAGTTGATACGAGAAGAGGAGAAGGAAGAGGGGAGATAGGAGACGGCGAGCAAGGGTTCAAAGGGAAGAGCTCAAGCCAAACAACAGTAGGGCCTTGTCGGAAAAACAGATGAAACCTACTGCTCTCTCTTTCTTTGTCTCTCCATTCCTTGGATCTAAACCCATAGCTGTCCCTCTCACTCTCTCTGCTTCCATCAGTGAGAGAGAGGCTTGATGACACATGATTCCAAAACCCTCATCTTGCCCCCTCAACCCCTTTCTATACATTTGTGACAAGCCCATGTCCTATTTTGTGCTACCTAGAGGAGTGGTCTTGGTTGTAGCCTGCTGGTGAGGAGGTGGCCTGCAGAGTTAAGGCCCAAGGGCTGAAGATAGATCCCTCTGTACCTGAAGAGGAGGACGTGGAAGGTTCTGCTCACATTGTAAGACCAGGAGACCCCGTTATGTCATATCAGGGAGTCGATAGGAGCAGAGACAAAAGAGCTTAAACTCAAAGACACAAGAAAGAGTCTTGTTGTTGCTCTACTGTAGTCTCCTTTCCACCCCGTGTCGGCTTGGCTTCACTGAGGTTGAAAATGCAAAAATAGAAGCACCCAAACTGAAATAGCTACCCATGCCAACAGAGGCTGTTTTGACGCGTTTATGTCTCAGAGGCAGTGCAGCAAGTAAGTGGGAGGAGACTCGGAAATGGCGGAAATACATCAAGGCGGAAGGAAGGCTGGGAAAAGGAGAAGGCAGGTCATTTGTTTGGCTGGGAGAGCAGAAAGCGGATCTAATGTCCATCTGTTCTGGCAGACGGAAACAACAGGTCCTACTCACTTTGGCACAGGACCTTCTGCTGAGTTCAGAGTAAAAATGCAAGGTGGAGGAGAGTTCAAGAGTGTGTGTGCTCGTCATGTGTGTGTGAGAGAGAGCACTGCCTCAGGTATCCAAGGCATGAATTAAATCATTCTCATCACTTCACCGTACCTCTGTATTTTTTAAACAGGAGACTGATCGGAGCTCTTTGTCAACTTAGTCTTGAGTGGCAGCGGAAAAATGAAAAGAAAATTGACAGATGGCAGAGGTATGACCGTGCATGGAGTGATTCGTGAAATTGGTTATTTTTCTTTCTATCTCCAGCATCTTTCACTCGCTCAAACATGAAGAGTATGAAAGAGGTTGGATGGAGCTTTACAAACCCCATCAGAAGAAACAATAATGTGTGCATGGGGCAGCCTTGTGTGCACCAAAAAAAATAAATAAATAAAAAGATTCTTATTAAAGTGAGACTTGAAGCACACTCCTTTTGACACCACTTCCTCTCACCATGCTTAAGAATTTGTGACGAATGGACACAAGAGTCGCGAGGGACATTGACTGCATGATGGAATTGCATTTAACCAAGATTTTTATCTATATACAGACGTGTATCAAGATGTCAATGTCGGGTGATAACCATGTGATTTCTATTCCACTATTTTTGTAGAAAAGAGAATAGGCACGTGCAAGTGTTGCCGTTACTTTGTCCCTGTTTCATTTAACCCATCCGGTCTCTTTGACTCGTTGTCTAGGACTTTTTGTCTGCCAGTGGCTTCCAGTTTTATAACATTTTTTAAACGTGTGGACGGTGTATAAAACAACGAAGCAAAAAATTTCAAACTAACTTTTTGTGCGCTGAAGTGATTGTTCCCTCCAGCACATTTCTCTTTGGGAACACTGGTTCCTCAGAGGATTTTTTTGTCAAATGTTGGGGGACGACCAGAGATGTGAACAGCCATATTCACTCAGCACACGAGGATCATTCTAGCTCACAGACATTCCTGGCTGCACACAGGGAACTTTGTTTGCTTTTTAGCCTCCTATGCTAAAAACCACGACTAGCGTAAACCATCTCGATGAAAGCTTTAATTTGAGAGTTACACCACAACATATCGATTACGGACACATTAGTGTTCCTTAAAGCATGGTTCTGGGATTGCAATACAGTATGATTTTCTTGAAATGACACCCTGATGCACTCATCTTTCTCTTCCCCCATCTCTTCACACACACAGTATGTTGTAGCAACCCTTTTCACACACACCATAGTTTGATATCAGAAGCTGAAACTGTAACAATGAACAGAACTTTGCATCTTTTAATGCAAGCTTATTTTGGCTTCTGATTAATAATCACTCCTTCCAAAAAAACAAAGAGACGCTCATCTTTAAAGCCTGATTTCTAGAGGTAGACTGTTGTATCCCCAGTGTTTTGATCATTACCTTACTTTTTTTAATTTCTCAAAAAGAATGAGGTGATGTGAGAATATCCGAGGGTTTGACCTTTTTTATCATGCAAAATCACTTTGATGACTATGTTTTATCACATGGTGTTGGGTATTAATGAGTGATAGTAAAGACAGTTGTGTGTGTGTGTGTGTGAGAGAGAGAGAGAGAGAGTGTGTGTGTGTGTGTGTGTGTGTGTGTGTGTGTGTGTTTATGACTTCAGGTGAAGTGATTGCCTTTTCCTGAAGTGTCCTGTTCGTCAGCGAGGAATCCTGAGATTAAAGGTTGAAGAGGGAAAACACGAAGCAACCAAGGGCTGTTTTAGCTTCGAAGATATATCCTCCTATCTTTCTGAGACAAATCCTTGTGTCAATGAATTATGGCATCAAAGGTTAAAGCCTGACTACGCAGCAATAAATGTTCTATGTGTATGCCCTGAGTAAATGATGTCAATGTGATTTTTATCTCCTCAGAATACAACAGTATTCGTTACTGTCTGTTTTTGCTTCTACTTGTCTGAACCTACAACCAATCAGATAGCACCTATGCCCTCTCAGAGACCAACCAGTAGAGAGATGGGCTGCAATTGGACGACATGAACAAATGAGGTTATTGAACTCAGGTCGGGGGGTAAAAACCACTGGTAAAATTTAAAAGATGTAAAGGTTTGCTCAGACTGAACTCGGAGCAAATTTCACCTCGCTGTATTCGCACAAACGTGATTGCTGGAGTGATTTCAAGTCTAGCTGTAATTACCGAACAATAACCGTGTTTCCATTCATTGTGGAGAGAAATTGAAGTGAACTTTTGATAAAATAAATGTGGCTTAAGGCATGTTTCTATAAACTGGTTTGGAGTGATAGCAGTAAGCTACAATGTAGTTTCATAGGCGTTGCAAAACTTCAGGAATTTGGTTCAGTTTAAATTGTTTGTGGGGTCAAGTCATTGTTTTGGAAGTCACAGTTAAGTCCCAAGTCAAGACTAACAAGTCCCAAGTCAAGTCTCAAGTCCTAAAGTTTGAATTAGAAGTCCTAACAAAATGTAATGTAATTTTAATAATAGACTAATAATATATTAAGTTTAAAAACCATAAGTGGTTTGTGTGAAAGTAAACCTAATCATATAAAAACAGCACTGACATTGCATTTTCTTCGCATAAAGCATCGGTGTTCAAGTCCAAGTTGTGTTGCACGTCTCTTTCGATTTTGTCAAGTATAAACTCATCAAATTTTTTGACATATTTCTGATCCAGACCTCTGAGTAATGGTTTTTGAATATTGATTTTGCCCTTTAAAAACCACATAAAAATGTTTACCATGCCCATGTTTGGTATTTATTTTTTCAGCACAACTTCACCTATATGATCTGACAATTATTTTTCATTTTAATCTACTTTATTTACATATTTAGCCCAAAAAAAATTATCATGGAATCCAAATTGAAAAAATAGACAATTTATAACAAAAAAACCACAAACATGCTCAATGAACTGCTTCGGAAGTTGAAAATGTAACCATAGGTTGCAAATATGAACATATAAAGGTACAATTTAAATATAATATAACTATATGTTAACAATTCCCATAAAAACATTGTACGGATATGATTTATATTATAACTCTTTTTCCTTGTTAGCTATTAATAATATTGCCTACAGCAGACAAAGCTGATCAGTCATGCAAGTTTAATGTTCACTACATCAGAAGTTATTCTATAAAGACATATATCCGTCCATATCTCATTTCAAGCATCAATTATTTTTTTCTACAAATGTAAAAACTGCCTAAAGCGAGTGTAAGAAGTATTTTTGAGTAATTAAGAAAGTTTTATCCGATTTTGCCATTTCCATACAGCTTTTCTAATGTGATACTTCAAAATGCAGATAAAAGTATGTGAATGGAAACACAGCTACTGTGTGTTTAAGCAGAGTGTGCCTTTGTACAGTAAGTGTGTGCTACAGTCCTGAATCCAACTGATTCACCAGGATCTGAGGTTGTTTCTGGTATTTTACCCCTCTCGTCTCTGTGTGTTCATAGAGTGGGGTAGAGTAGCTCGGGATAACCACACATTGTTTTTGCTTGAAGTTTTAACATTTTCAACTTGTGCGGACATGTTTCTGCTTCAATTCATGCTGCCTTGAGCAAACCTTTGTCCTATTCTCTACTTTAAATTTGTATGCAATCACGCTGCCTCCAAAATTTGCTTTGCCTTCAGTCTGAACACACCTTAAGAGTGTACAATTCACATTTGTACATATCTTTGTATTTTGATCTGCATGTGTGCATTGCTGCCAGTGACCATGATTATATCATTAGTATGCATTTCATAAAATTGTACAAAGTTAAAGGGAATGACCCAGTGTTTTTTGACTGCTGCTGTGGAACCACGAAAAAATAATCAGTTGGCGCCACAAAAAAAAAATATTTTCTTCCAACACATTGTTCACATATGGTGAAAACTTTATTTGCAAGAAAATACATTTTGGGATAAGTAAAAGCTTCATATGTCAACCTTGTTGTTTGCAGTTAGATTTATAAGCATCTAATACGGGCGCCGGGGAAAAAGGTTTGAGTGAGAAGAGTTTAACCCATAAGCACCCATGGTGACACCCGTGTAACAAACACTTTAAATCTTCTAGAATCTCCCATATTCAGCTTTATGCTTCACATTAACTCATTAAATCCCTAAGTGACATATACTCAACACCCTGGTGTGGTGGTCATGTGACTGTGATAAGAAGTGACTTCTCCAAAATGTGGATGTGACTGGAAACAGAAATGTGAAAAAGTAGCTAGTCACAATTTTGATATATGTTATGGAGATGCAAACAAAAAGGCAAATGGGTTATTTGTTTTTAAAAAACTGAAAAATAATTTATTGTTAAACAGCACTATTAATGTCACAATTTTTAATGTATGTTTTGGAGGTGCAAAGAAAAAGTCAAATTTGTGTCTCTGTAAGTAGAAAATAGTGTCTATTTTATTATTTTTTTTAAATTAGAAATATCATAAACATAAATACCATAAACTCCCAATGTCACATCACAGATCTTTAACATTTAGGGGTAGAATTTTTTTCTTTAAAACATCATAAATGTGTTCTATGTGGTCCACTTGGTCTGTGGTATATCCCCCACACTTTTCCTTTAAGGATTACTGGGTCTGGGTTCTTATGGGTTAAAACAGGGAAAGGGAAGCCAGTGACAGGACAGGGACACAAAAGGTGTACGAAGTTGATGTGGACAGCTGGACAGAGCAGAGCTAGCAAACAGTGTGAGAGACTGAGGTAGTGAGATGCTGCAGGAGCAGGAGACTTCTCCAGACAGCTTGTCATCGGCAGCCTCGCCCAGCAGAGCCGCCAGTGCGAGAGAGCGCATTAGGCATGCACGCTGAACTCCGAGGTGTTGTTTACCTCACACCCCCAACCAGCCAGCCCTCCACCTCATCTAACCTCTCAAAAACCAGCTCTCCCTGCAGGCCCCTGTCCTTCAAATGTCACTGCAGGAGGGTGGAGGTGTGTGTGGTGAGCGGTAAGTGTGCATGTGTGCGCTTATGTGTGCTGATGCAACACAAACAATTATGTGTGAGTGGATATGTCATCGCTACAGTTTTGTGCAAGGTCTTTAAAAGAAGTTGCTTGTCGTTTGAAATTCTTGGGCATGACTCTGATTTGTTTTTCGTCACCTGAAGAGCGCAAGTGACCTCTTGCGACATAAAAGGTCAGTATTCAAGAGGCTTCTGATTGCTTGTGTGCTGATTTGGTGAATTTTCTCCCAAGGTAACACACAAAGTGCCCCGAGACATCAAGGCCCTAAGGGTAAGACTTTTTCACCTGACATGGAAGCCCAATGTAACAATCTAAGCCAGGGGCAGAAAAATGGAGAAAACCTTATTTTGTGGCTTACAATAAAGATAAAACACCATATTAAGTATTTATTTATCTAAATTAGCTTATTACTAATAGGTCATAATGAGCATTTATTAATATGATTTTGTAAGAATGCAGCAGTGACCCGAGTGCAAATGAGAAACAGAAACAGAAACGCAAAAGTGGCAATGTATTCTCACTTTTTATTCCACGTTTAGACGAGCGTCTTTAGGGGGAAACCTGTGTTGCCACACAACACCAAGCTCACAGCAAGGAAACACAGACCCTTCTCCTCTCTCCTACTTAAACAAAAGGCACATCTGATAAAATTATTTTGTCGTTTTCGCCCATGAGCGTTGTCGTGTAGACAGGCCCTAAGAGACTGCACATCAAATAAATAGCTTAGGAGATTTGAAATCTAAAGCTAGCTTAGCTAGAAGGGCTAGATTTATTTATTACATTTAAATGTAGTTTCATTTCAATTTGAGTTTACTTTTTAATGCCGTATATTAGCTGCACGTTTTTACAATTTAAGAATACAAATTTCAATGGGCCAAATGATAAATGCAAATGTAAAGAAATCACAAATAAATGTCATATTAATATTTTGTCACAGCCACAGGGAGCCATTGCAGACGGCCTGAAGAGCCACATGTGGCTCCTGATCTGAGCAATAACATTCATAGTGCCTCTTGTAGTTTTACAGCTGCAACTAGAGAATCCAGGCTTTTAAAGCTCACACATTTTGTACTGAGTTAAAGTGAGTTAAGACATATGTTCTTTTTTTTAAAGAAAAAAAATCTTGCAGCAGATATAGGTCAAAAGGTAGTTGGAAAATCAAGAGAAATACTGTGGTGCCAAAGGAAATCCTACCCCCAAAGTTTTGTCAAACATGAGTCTGATTTGAACAAGGTCCAAACAGATGTGTCTCATTAATGTGCTTGTCTCTGGGCTCAGAGGGAGGAACGGGAAACTTCTGACAACTTGTTTTCATAGATGTGTTGCTTTTTTCCTGGGGGAAGTGGGACGCTTTTTATACAAAAAGTGGGCAAATTAGGAGTTGTTTTCAGTGCTCTGTCACCTAATGAGTCGCTTAAGCTACCACAGTGTCTTTGATGTGTTTAGAGGTGACCCGAGTGCTGCTTTAAGCGGGGAACATGAACCATGAAACGGTGATATCAAGCTAGTATCGTTTGGATATAACGCGCTCAGAGGGGACAAACTGAAGGGTCAGTGAGCATTATGGGACATACCACCTAGACATAATTTGCTGATAGATTTTGCTTCACTTTAAATGGTTGAAAAATGAGGTCAAAATGAGTGGTGTTCTATTTTCTCATGCAATTTCATGGGATTATTATTGCTCCTCTTGGAAGAACAGTTTTTTTTCTCTTTTTTCCATTTTTCAGCCCTCTCTCCATAAAATGACGTTCAAAAAACAAAACTGCATTTTTGGATTATGGGGAATGTATTTTTTCCCACATTTTGTTTGTTTTTTGTCATATTAGAAATATGTTTCTAACATAAATTATTTAGGGATCATGACAGGAAGTGAAGTCAAAACATCTCCATCACCCCCTGGTGGTTGGTTGCGGTATAGGTCATAAACTCCGCCCCCTTCATGTTTATATATGGGAAGTGAACCACACTAAAAGTAAAACTTAACGTTCACATGGAATACATTCTTCCCAAAGACGTTTTCTGACATTTTAAGTAGTTCTCATCATGCTGATGTGTGTTCAAGTGTTTTTCTGATAAGTATGATTTTAGTTAGTCACATGATGCTATAAAACGGGGGTGTAAGGTCATGAGAGGTCCTGGTATTGCGCATGCTGGCTCACTGGAATAGCTTACTACAGCACTTAATGGAACTGAGCCATTATTAAAGTAATCCATTGCTTTACCAACGATGACAAGTCAAAATATCTGCCAAGAAAAAAGGACTATTTCCCAGACTCTGCTGAATATAATGCCACCAATGCAAGTTGGCTGCACCCATATCCGGGATGTTTGGCCTCACTTTTATATAGAAGGAGGAAGTGGAGACGCATCGTCCACCTTTATTTACAACTTAGGGTTTGTAATAATAGTCCATGTAGGGCGTTGATGCGTGTTGGAGGACGTTGCAGTGGACAGATGGGTTAAACAAACCTTGGAGACAACTGTTTGTGTCCTGTATGACACAACATGTTTTAACTTATGTATGTAAGTTACTTAACATACTAAAATGATGTCACATACGTAACATACTGAACTTACATAATTTAAGATATGTAAAATACTTATTGTTATCCAAACCATCTTTTCCTAAACCAAACCAAGTAGTTTTGTTTCAATTTACAATTTTTAACCATGTGTTTTAAAACCGCAATCATAATCGCTGCTACCGAAACATGTATTGAGAGTATTAGAAGTGTATGAGGATGTCATTTATAGTAGACAGGGTTGGTTTATTTTAACACATAAGTCAGCAAAACCTGTACCCACACCTGAGCCTTTTTTCCTGACACACACACACACACACACACACACATACACTCATCAAGGCCATGTATGGAAACCAGCTCCTGTCAGCCGTCGAGCCCAGCTGCCCAGGGAGTTGTCCAGGCCCGTCGAGTTCCAGGGAGAGAGCCAGATATAAAGGCAGGTTGTGAAGGTGGCACAACAAAAGGATGAATGAGGGGCCGCTGAAATGAGCTGACTGTATAAGATCAGACGAAATGGCTGTCAATCTCCACGATATTTAAACTCTGAAATCTAAACCACTTCTAAGGATTTTTTTCCCCTGTGGTCTCTCTCTCTCTGTCTGTCTCTCTCTTTCTTGCTCTCTCTATCAAACCTAAACTTTCTTTTCTTCAGAGGATGAATTAAGCAGGTACAATATCCACACTTCTCCCTGTCTGCACTAATTACAATGAAAGCTGTCTGGCCTTCATGGACTTTCACATAGTGTACATATCTGTATTTGTAGGCACACACACACACACACACACACACACACACACACTGACATTAATACACATATGCAGACATACACCCAGCCAGGCTCACGTCTTCTCTTCCCCACTCACACACAAACTACTGAGATCCCTTGTTGCAGCCAACGTGAGTCTGCAAGAGCGCGTGCTTGTCTGAGGATCAGTGCTAATGGCTAAAGCTTATCCCTCCACAAACTGCCTTTCCTCCCCCTTCTCTCTCTCTTCTCCCTGTTTCTTCCGCTTTACCTCTGCAACATAAAGCCATTAGCGGAGTAAGAGAAGCTGTGACAGCTGAAACCGTGAGATTGGGAGCAGTGCTGACACTGCTAGTTTCAGCCTCGCTGAGCTTTCATTGCGAGGGGGATGATTGACTGTTTTTTTCAACACCTGGCCCACTGTTTTGTAAGATAATAGTGAAAAATAATACAGTAACAATGTTGAGCGACTGGTTTATGCTTTGAAAGATTAATTCGACGGGAGCTCCGACGGTTCACTCATATGCTGGGCTGTGTTTTTTAAACAGACAGATTTGAAATCCCAGTTGAAGCTGTCACGTCTCTGCCTTGTCTGAATTTAGAAGTCAGCAATTTTCTTGAACATGAAAAACAATTTTGAAGGCTGGCAAAACTCCCTCCCTATTTCAAAGGAATCCTCTTATTACATTTACTGCTGAATAGTAAGAATGATTGAGAGCATCAGGAACAAATTGATGTTGCTGACCTCTATTTCACCTGCACAACAAAAAAAGTGAAATGGGTCACAAAGAGTTACAAACCAATAGAGACCGTTCCCCTGATTCTGCCCCAGTATCAGCCATAATCGACAAAATACAATAAAAAATCTCCTCCAGCCTTGATATGTTATTTTACATGGCACACGTATTCGAACAGACACTTCAAATTGTCCATTAACACCAGCTTGGTTTAATATCTGAACAATTCTTAACATTTTGAAGACTTTGGACAAACTGTATCCCCTCAACCTCAGACATAACAATTCCCCAACTTCACACCGACCCAAGCTTGTGTACACGTGTTGAGACCAGACGTCAGATTTTATCGTAACCTCTACTCATGTCCACATTGAAAAATGCCAAGCCTTGCGTAGAAATGACCATACGTCCACTTTTCTGCCGTGCGTTAGTTTCGTTAATAGGGCCTATCATTCTAATTGTGATTGTTTACTTGTGCTTGTCATAAACTTCTTTGTGTAACTTGATTTGTTTATTCTGAATTCACATAATTTATTGTGCTTGTGTTGATTTTTAGTAAAATGCATTTCCATAACTTAGCCTTTTAGCGTTGGATCATTGAACGTAATCTTTCTGTCGTAGAATTATTTGTTGTTGTTTGTTGCTTCAAAATTCATTAGCAGTCACAATTCTCTGGCCACTGCTCAGTGCAAAACTTTTCTTGGGAAAATGTTTACTAGCTGTGCATACCCATACTTCCATACTTTTAAAAAATGTTTCTCTCCTGCCTCCCCTGACCGCACGTCACTGCAATACATAGTATATCAAATGTAGTATGCCAAAAAGTACCAGGATGTCCTACTGTATGTGGTTGCAGTTTGCGGTATGCAAGCTAGCATGCTTTTCTATCTAATATGACCCACAATCCTTTATGCAGTATGAGCCATGTCTCAGCTGTATACATGCTGCATGCATCAGTAAATACATGCTGCAGAATGTACTAAAGGTAAAAAGAAAAAGTATGCGCACTATAGGTTTTTCCAGTCTGGATGCTGTAAATCAGTATTTGCAGGGAATCTGACCCAGGGACAGACATTAAGAATACTAATCATATAGAAATAACCATAAACCTCTTGCAGATGATCCAACTTTCTTTTTCTTATACAGGCATCAGTTTAAATTTGGGACAATTTTATAACCAGTTAAACATTTCTTGTACAAATAACCATTTTGCATTTTTGATATGGTGCAATATCTTGCTGTGGTTTATTCAATATTCTCAGGCTTGACTGACACATAATCTGTGTGTGTGTGTGTGTGTGTGTGTGTGTGTGTGTGTGTGTGTGAGAGAGAGAGAGAGAGAGAGAGAGCTACGTACACAGCTAAGATTGAATTACACAGCCGCAGTATGCAAGCAGAAACGCTACACCTCCAAAAAAAATCACTATAATTGTGTACAAAGCAAAAAAATATAATTCTAAGTAAAAAATAAATCATGGCCTCTAAAGAAAAGTTACATAAGGTTACCGGAGACTGTCTTATGCAACTTTGCTGAATTTGTAATAAAGTTTGCTCTGCTGTGAAAGTACAAAACAAAGTTTATCTTTTGTCCTCCAAATCAGGGAGCCTGCAGAGCAACAAAGGCAGCAGATTTTTATTCATGCAATTTATTTATTTGATATTTAGTTGGACCTTTAATTATAGTAACCTTGTAATATCTCTGTGCACTTCAAAGCAATTGTACATGAATGTTAATTCAGAGTCAGGTGGTGCACAAACAGTGAGCTTGTGGTTTTAGTTCTGTTGACTTTCTACTTATCTCAGCATGTTGTGGTGCTGTAAATATGTCAACATATTTTTACTGGGGGTGGTTCAGCCTATATGCACTTACCCACTCCGTCACTGGTTGAGGAGAAGCAACTGAGTGGAGATATTTAAAACATGTCGGAGGTCCTGAGTGGATTTAATGGTAAAGTGGTTGAGTCGGTGCCTGCTGCATCTTAAAAAGCTCCGTCTGTTAGAGCCGGGTCGGGGTGTTTAGAGCTTTTGGCTGTAGCCTCTCATGCATGCTGTGCTATGAGCCCGTTGAGAGTGAGAATAAGAAGCAGAACATCAGCTCGAACTCAGAAGCACACTGAAATTCGAATTATGCTTGACACAAGGTTGTAGGGAAGGGCAAACTATGAGGACAGTCATGAATTTCAAAGACCTTAAATTTTCCTGAATATATCTTAAACAGAATAAAGTCGTTTTCATGTGTCTGAAAGAATCAGAACTGCAGTTCAAAAACATCTCACTCTTGCTCTGAGATCCTTGTACAACTGCACAAACAAAATTTTGGCATTTTATATACATCTCAACCTTATGTATTCAGCTTGTCCTCCTGAAAGACGGAGGAGTTATGAAATAATACACTCATTCTCTTATTCTGTATTCTGCTGCTTTTTATCTGTTTCATTCCGACAGTTTATCTGTTGTTCTGCTTTTCCTTTACATCTGTCTTTCAACATGGTTGGACATGTCAGCTTTGCAGATTTGCCATATTAAGCCGTTTGTAGCTGGATTTCAGTTAGAACATGTTGATACAGAATATAGTAGGTGAGACTGACAGAAAAGGGAGGCAAAAATAATAGAACCTTGTCAATTTTGTCATATATCCAGTGTCGGTTTTAGGCTAACCACATTAAGCCAAAGCTTTGACACTGTGTAACTCGTGTTGCGGTAGAATGTGGATAATTTAGTGCCTTAGCTAACATATAGCTAACATTAGTTTGCTAACAACCAACATGTCCTTTCTGGTACATAGAGTGCAAAAATATTGATATGATATAAATCTAGAAACAGGCATTCTGTTAGCGTTTCAACAAGTGGTTGAGGGGGCCGACTGACCAATAGGAAATTCTGTTAAAGTCCAGAACGACCATCCCAGAGACCAAGCCTGCAGCCTTTGTGGTTCATCAGGAAAAATCTTATTACCGATATAAATGTGAAAACAACAGGGGCGCCAATACGATCATTTATTACGTTGGAAAAAGACACAAAACTTGAAACAAAAACACAAGAAGAGTATGAGAGAATGTCAAGTAGGAAGCGTAAGGATAAAGGTGGCTGGGAAAAATTAATTAATTTCCATTTCATGTTATTCGCTGTGAATATCTTTTCTAGAAGGCTTGTGGTATATTATCTTGACACGCTGGCGTACTGGTGTATGCGTTGTGGACCTACCCTTATGCGTATTGCTCTGTCTCTATGGATGTAGAGTATATATTTTCCTAACCTGGTCTAAACCTGGAAATTCCCTAAAATGTGACAGCATAGACTAAAACCAAGCACTAATTGTAAGTGTCACGACATGGTCAAATAATTTACCTCATGGTACTTTTGCCATTATTGATCGCACATCATACAGATGGTGAAATTATCGCATAAGCGGTGCTATTTCAGGCTATTTCTCTGTGCATTTTTCTAGCTTGTGTGCTGCATGTGTGCATCCATGTTGCTGCTTCTTTAGGTTGTGTGATTGCATACAGTCCATTTATTTGTTTCTGTGTTAAGCTAATTAAACAGCCACCTTCCTCCCCAGGTTCATGTGAGGAGAGTTCCTACAAGCCTTTGTCTCCCATCTCTACCATCTCGTATTTATCACTGCAATTAGGCGCTCTGCTGAGCGTGTAGGCCCACACTGGGCATGCATTTCTCCTCCACTGGAGAGCCTGTCTGCCCTGTCTACCTAAGAGCCTGCTGTGTGTGTGTGTGTGTGTGTGTGTGTGTGTGTGTGTGTGTGTGTGTGTGTGTGTTGGAGAAAGAAAGAGAGAAAGAGACACTGTCGCCTTTTGCTGCAAATGGAGTTTTGAGCACCCGTTGGTTGTCAAGTGCTTCTGCCTTTTGTTGCAGCCTGGATCAAGAAGCCACCAGGGCTCCTTTTGTAGCAAATGTTGCCTTTTGTCCTTGCTGTGTCTGTACTCATATACAGTGACGATATCGCCGTCAGACAGACCTAGCTTAGAGGGCAAAAGAAAGACAGGGAAAGAGAGAGACGGAGGCAGAGAAACAACACTGCAGACAAAAGAATGTAGAGAAACAGGTGGAGAGATGAATGAGGTTGAAACAAAATTCAGAATGCATGGGAGAAAGGTGCCAAAAATATTAGAGAAAGCATCAGTGAGACAAGTGTAGAAAAGCGGTGTATTGCATTGATATACAAACTCCAATGACAATTTTTTTTTAAATTTTTTAAGGCCACATTTAGCTTTCGAACATATGTTGAAGATCAACGGGAGCCCGGGAAGTGAAACTGAAGCCAACACTTCATGCACAGGATGTGTCCACGGTGAAGTCACACTCTGCACTGACAAAGACGCTGTGAGAGTTAAGGGAATAGAGGGTAAAGAAACGGGGATCAGTGGAGAGAACAGAGAGCAGAGAGGTTGAGAGAGATGGAGCTAAAGAAAATGTGGAGACGAGAGGTGAGGAAAGAAAATATTGAGAGGTGTATAGTCAGACATAGGAGACAGAAACAGAGGAGTGCAGGTTCCAAGGTCACATATTCTGGGATGCCTAATTGCATATGGACATAACACACATACAGATTCCTGCACACAGTTAGTCCTACAACACAAGTCAAGTCAAGTCAGTTTTATTTATATAGCCCAAAATCACAAATCACAGATTTGCCTCAAAGGGCTTCACAGACTGTACATGACATCCTCTGTCCTTAGACCCTCACATCAGCCAGGAAAAACTCCTCATAAGCCCTTTTAACGGGGGATAAAGAAGAAGAAACCTCAGGGAGAGACAGAGGAGGGATCCATCTCCCAGGATGGACAGCCGTGCAATAGATGTTGTTCTACAGGGCAGATCAACAGAGAAGAATAGAGTAGATAGAGGTTGAAGGGGGAGAGGGAGGGAGGATAGAGAGGGACGGTTGAGAGAGAGAGAGACAGAGAAAAGCAGGAGTTACAGGTATCATTTTTGTAAAACAGCCACGCTGCAGTGTTGTTGTTGTTGTTTTTTATTGATTCAGACTTCATCTTGGCCATCTCTCTGTGGGTCACTGCCGGATCAATCTTGTATCCCTAAAACTTTAACTTTTCCTGCAATTAACAAAAACAGTTGTCTTATGTTGAGTGAACACCCAGTTTTTTTCGTTAAAGTATAAGTTTGCAATTAAAAGTATGTCTTAAAGTACGCCAGTTTTCAAAATCCATATAGAGGTGCATCTCAATAAATTAGAATATGATGGAAAAGTTCATTTCCAGTAGTTCAAGACAAATAGCCCAAACCAAGAAGAAAGAAATTAAATAAATTAAGACATGAAATGTTTCATTCTGTGTGTAATGGATCAATATAATGTGTTATTTCCACTTTTTTAATTGAATTACTGACATAAATAAACTTTTCTATGATATTCTAATTTATTGAGATGCACCTGGATCTTTTTATAGTCTAAATATGTTTTCACAACCCAAAGTTTAGTCTGTTTCAGTCGACCTCTGGTGCAGTTAAATCCTTGTTATGGTTCATAGTCATTTGTCAATGCTCCAATCGTACTCTGTTGCGGACCAAAACAACCAGTCTGAGAACAGTTGTGAGAGGGGGTCCGAGTCTGTTTACCAGCTAACCCTAGTGCGGTTCGATTGCACTGTGAACGTAATCCGACCCTAATCAATTTGTGAGGTCCCGTTATAGCATAAAGTTGAAATTCATGTCCTTCAGTTTCACTCTGTTGGCTACCACTGAACTAAAGCAAATTTCTCTTTGCTTAATTATCAACGCATTGCTCAGAATAAAAGTATATTTACCCTCCTGGGAGAAGCAGATCATGGTAGAAGCGCATCAAGACTTGCCTCTGACTATACAGGTGTCTGTGGAAATACCCCAAGACATTCCAAAAGTATTAATATATACACAAATGACTTGCTTTCAAATTAAAAACTTTAAACTCAAATTTGTGATGTCTTTAAGTATAGTACTTACTGCTCCATACTGCATTTTTTTTTCATCTTTTTATTGTGTCCACACAGCAAGAATTAGGAATGATCGTAGTTCTTAGAATGTCTTTTTTAAGGGACTTCTTTAACTGCACAATGTTTGGTCCAGAGCCACAAGTGTACATTTTTCACAGCTGGGAGATATTGTATTATAGAATCTTTTTATCCTATACTGTGTCATTTTTAATTGCTGTCAAAATGCTTTCCACTAGGAAATGGAGCAGCCAGCGAGTGTGGAAAAATAGCTGGCTAGGGGGGTACGGGGGCATCAACCCCCAGAGAATTTTATTTCCATAAAAGCCCAAATTTGGTGGCCTCTCGCAGACTCTAATGCCACTATTCCATCATATACACTGATCTTAATAAAAAAAATCAATCAATTCTGTTGTGATTCTGTTAACACACTGCGCTCTTATTTTGAAAGCTGCATGCGTTTAGCCACAGGAAGTTATTCAAAACAGTAAGTCACAGTTTAGTGTGATTAGAACAACTTTAACATGTGGGGACTAGACTGAGACAGGTAGGCACGGCAGCTTGGTATATTCAGCGCGTGTGTGTAAGTCAGGCGGCAATCTCCGTGTCTGAGCATGGAGGCAAACCAGGAAGTGCCTTAAGCCTGCATTCTACCGAAAATTCCAGCAGGGGGGCGCCAAGTTTGGCTGCAAAAAAAAATTGCCCATTCATTTCAGTGCAAAATTTGAAAAATTCTGACTTGATTTATTACCTCAGAAAATGTTTTCAGGACAACACTATGGTCTCAATCGCTAGTGAAAAATCATCTCAAGACAATTTGATGTCAGTAGTTCTAATAATGGCCCCATTTAGAAGAAAATAGAAGATAAAGAATCGTATGATTTTGGGCGTGGCTACAGGTCACTGACAAGGCGAGCCGTCATCAGGAGAGAAGCAGAGCAATGCGTATCCACGGCAACGTGTCAATAAAGTTATATATAACATTATATAGATAGAAAAGAGGACGTTTACCCATTTGGTCTCATAATTTTGACCCTTTCACACTGTATTTTCATTTAATGACAGTTTATTTGAACGTTTTGTTCAGTTAAATGTCTTGTTCAGTGTTCACTTCTGCCCCCCGTATCTGAAACAAGATGGCGACGAGTATAACGCTGAACTCAAGGCTTCCAACGGGCAGTCCACAAACCAATGGGTGACGTCACTGTGACTACGTCCATTATTTATATACAGTCTATGATACAGACAGGTAGGCATGGCAGCTTGGTATATTCAGTGCGTGTGGGTAAGTGTGTGAATGCGCGCATGTCTCGGAGGCGGACGGAGAGGTGGGTCGGGGTTTAACTGACTGACCGGTGACACACTCTGCTGAGCAACACAATGCAAAATAACTTTATATTATGTATCATGTAAAAATACTTTCAGTAGCTTGAAATGTGACGTTAGCGCAGCACATGATGGCGGGACAGATTAGAGTGCTTTCGATGAAGTCTCCTGGCTTGGCGGGTGATAGATTCGTGTCAAACTGTCATTATAGCCCGTCAGAGCGGTTCATGCCAGGCTCGAATCAAACCCACCACTGATGATGAATGTCATCAAAAGACGCTTTTTTTTCTCAAAGTATGCAGGTGTCAAAGCTGTGTTGACAGGAAAGAGGCAGACTAGAAAACTGCAAAACCAACTGGGGCAGTGCGGGCGGGGCATCAAGGCCACCATGGCCTCAGGGCAGATATTTTTTTCAAGGGCACGAGGCCATATTGGCCCTCGTGAAATTCCTGCCCTGGTCCATAGTATTTATATAGTACCTAGAACTTTTTATTATTATTAAAAAATACATGAGGATCTCACTCTTTTCAATATAGGACCTTTAAAGCAAAAACTTGTGAATTTGACCTTTAATATTTAACAGGTTTTGAGATAGTTCCTGCATGCAAGCTGGTG
The DNA here is from genome assembly GCF_030273125.1 of Centropristis striata. Taxonomy (NCBI): domain Eukaryota; kingdom Metazoa; phylum Chordata; class Actinopteri; order Perciformes; family Serranidae; genus Centropristis; species Centropristis striata. The sequence goes on along the minus strand of NC_081529.1, from coordinate 23,432,523 downwards.
TGTTATTTCGTGTTACTAACATGAGCAAAGGGGTAATTGCATTCAAATGAGTGGCTGTGTAACACTTTTGATGTCTGTGGCTTTGATACTCATGTAGAGGAAAAGGAGACAAGGTGAGGGCAGATACTAATAGGCAGAAGGGGGGGGGGGGGGGGGGGGGGGCTTCAAGGAGATTAATTTATTATATGATTGGTATAAGAGAAGGAAGATCAGCGTTGGAGGTTTTAACATGAGCCCAGAGGGTTTCTTTTTTTTCTCAAGTTTTCCATCGATGGTTATATTGTTAGGTCGGCTTTCTTGTTCAATTATTTTTAGTACATCACAGTAACTATACATTAGCAGCTGGAGGCATAAATTTTAAAGATTAATGAGAAGTGGTTAGCTGACAATATGATGAGTGAATTAGAGACATGGAGAAAAGTCCGCACAGATTGATAGAAGTGGATAAAAAAAATATCTTATCTCAGTCTCATATCTGTGTTCTTGACTCGATACGGATCACCAAACAGACCACGGTGTAATCACATGGACGTCAAAGGACAGGAGGCTATATTTAGTTTGCTGGATGTAGATGTGAATGTGTCAATAGGGATCTGGCATACAATCCAAACAACAAGAGACTGAGTGTTCATCTAAACTAAAGATTACTTTATTTTCACACCTGTGCACTGATTTTCCTTCCTTGTTCCTACAGTGCTTTTTTGTCAAGTCATAACCATTCATATATACACAACCAATGTGTTTATGATTAAATTGTTAACAAGAGCAAGTTCTTTTATACATAGCCTCTTAATTTTGCTCTCAAAGTGCGCCAGACGTCAATGTATTCCAAACGGTAGATGATGGTCTGTGTGTTCCCAGTTTGGATATCCAAATGCTCGCTCCAGTGATCTGATCACTGACTACACGCCTCTCTACACCTCAACCTGACTGAGAGAAGCCGCTGCTATTTCATGTTAGCATTAACTGGGATGCTAATTTTGGCTAGCAAAAAACAAAAACAAAATGTATGTTACTTAGGCTACCTCAGAAAAATGAACAGTGACTCCTTGGAGTGTCTGTTAGTCCAACCAAACGATGAACAAGACATTTTTACTGAACAAAACGTTCAAATAAACTGTCATTAAGTGAAAATACAGTGAAAGGGTCAAAGTTATGAGACCAAACTGGTAAACGTCCTTTTTTATATCTATATAACGTTATATATAACTTTATTGACACGTTGCCGTGGATACGCATTGTTCTGCTTCTCTCCTGATAAGGGCTTGCCTTGTTAGTGACCTGTCAATCAAAGGTAGCCACGCCCCAAATCATACAATTCTTTATCTTCTATTTTCTTCTAAATGGGGCCATTATTTGAACTATTAACATCAAATTGTCTTGAAGAAGATTTTTTACTAGCGATTGAGACTATAGTGTTGACCTGAAAAAAATTTCTGAAGGTATAAATCAAGTGAGAAGTTTTCTCATTTTGCATTGAAATGATAAAATAATGTTAGAAGCATACACAACTGCGAGTTTCAGTTAGGATGACTCATAATGACAAAAAGCGATTCAAATAAATCTTGCTTAGAAGAATTACAGGAAAAGCTTTGGTGAGCCAAGATGATGTGAAAGAGGTTGTGGCTGCAGGTAATTACTTCTGTCAAATAGTTTATTTATTGCTGATGTTGATGGACTTAATATATAACAAAGCAAATATGACTCTGAGTAGGAAAAATAAAGAAGACAGGCACATATTTGCTACTGCCACACAAGAAAAGCCAGCTTTACTTCAATTTAAATTCATTACACGCCAAATAAAATCCAATTCGGCTTTCTAAATGGGCTTACTCTTATTTAGGGATAACACATTTGGTGATGGTTTGGTTTTTGGACAGGTATTTTATTAGCCGCATGGTCTCAAGTGGCACCTTAGGCTAATTTCTTTGGTTTATTAGTTTTACAAGAGCTGGAAACAAGTAGCGTGACCCTGTTTTGCTCCCTCAGGGCAGATGTATCTTGTTGCAGATCTGTTGTTCTTGTGTTTGTATCCTCCCGGTCCTGTGGCAGATGTTCTCTCTCTGCCACATATGGTATGCAGTCAGCTAAAACAAGAGTAAAGTAGATGTCCAGTTGCTGTTTGCCGCTCTGCATGTTCTAGAGATGTTGTTGAAAATGACAGGGTTTTTCTTTTCTGTGCCTGTGTTTTCTGTATCAACCTTAGGGTATAATACCAGCAAGTGCCACAGCCCAGCAGCACTATGCATCCATATGCAGTTCGAGGTTTTAAATGGTAAAGTAAGTATTAGCGGCATATGCTAGCAGTATTAAGTAATTAAATAGGACTGTGTGTGTGTGTGTGTGTGTGTGTGTGTGTTTGCGTGTGTGTTTGCGTGTTCTTACTTTTATTTTGTGTTTTTGGGTATGATCAAAAATGGACGGTGGAAGCTGCCAAAATAAATTTTAAAAATTACTCAATAAATGAATTTATATGCCACTATGTATGTTTTTAAAATGTAGCCATTAATTAATTGTTAAAATGTGGCATCTCTTATCTAATCTCTGTATTACTTTTGTATATTTTTTTAATAATTTTTAAATTGTATTCATTTTCACATTTATTTTATTTATCATATATTTTTTGCATTTCTGTAAAAATAGAAATATCAATAATATCAAATTTGATCAATTATTAATCAACAGATTTAATTTTAATGTTTTTTATTCATTTTAAATGTGTTCATTCGTTTTTATTTTATTATTTTTTATTATTATATATTTCACATTTCTGTAAAAACAGAAATAATATCAAATTGTATCAATTAATTAATCAACTGTTTTTTTTAATGTTTAATGCAATATGAACTTATTAATTGAGGCTGTTATTTGTTAATTAATTTAATTTTGTCAGCTTTCCCATTACTTTTCTGACAGTGATGCACCTAATTTTACAGCAAACGTTTTTACAGATGACCTACCAGCACACCAGCATATGTTTAAACCTGCATGTGTTAATATCTTTATAGTGGCTGTCTGAGGCTCAATTGTGTTTGTAATTCAGTATGACCCTTCGATTTTCAACAGTAAGAAGCCGCCGAATAATCATCTCCCACTTTTTTTCCCACAGACAGACGATCCAGCAGTTCACCACTCACCAGGGGTGTGTGATCTCATTATTTTCACAAGGCTCTGAGATGTAGTCATATGGAGGATATATTATGCTGAGAGAAATGCATAAAATCAAATCTGTTCTGCAGTTTTGACAGGTTGCAGTGTGGGCTTCTTAGTTAGTCATCTGATGTTTTTCATTTATACCCAGATAAAGCATGAATCAACACCACCTTGTTTTGACAGACATGAATCTGTTACGTTGAAATGTTTGGCAGGAAGAGAACATTTAAGCTACGCAATTTTGAGAAAATGAAATACAATAATTGAATTACTTGTGAATTACTCATAGATTTAGATCTTGTGTAACAACATTTTGCATTCTCAGTTTTTGCTATTGGCTTCAAATGATATAGACTTAACTAAAGTCATGCCCAACTTAGTTACTGTTGCTAGGTCGGACAAGCTTGACAGGTAGTTCCGTTTAGCCGGGTTAAAAGTCAGCCCAGGCTCTGCTCAACTGTAGGGCACCACTGGAATGAGTTCTTTAACCAGGAAGTAAGTTTTACTAGCTTGTCAAAACGTCTGGTTAGCTTGTCGGAGACCATCTGAAGCATCACGGTAGTGATGTTCAAGTCATGCGACTGTGGTGTAGTTTGCTATAGCATAATGTTAGCTTGTTACTTCAGTCGTATTAACGCTTCACACACCATAAAAGTGGTGTTCATTTGTGAATATTATCCTGCTGAACAGAACACGTAAGCATCAGAATTGTGTTTGCCACAGAGCTTAATTTCTGCAATGATCCAAAAATCAATGCAAAAACCCCATAGGCTGATTCTCAATAGACCCCATGGTGATGCTAACTTACGGGTTGGCCTACAAAAATACGTAATTTCATTTGATCTCTATTATTGGAGCACAGAGGGAGATTTTTAGATCATAACAAGACCCACAAAACTCTTCTCAAAAGATTTCTAAAGCCTTGTGATTAGTGTTTTTGTCCCATTTTTGATGTGTGGTATAAAAGATATTGACATCAAAGATTTTGTTCTAGTGCCTAAAGTGCCTCCAAATGCCAAAAGTCCCTCCTGGCTTAACTCTGAACAGTGTTTGTTTTGAAGATCAGGTGATCTGGGTATGCCTTAGAGCCTTAGAACTTAAATCCAATCAGACTAAATGTTATCTGAATGTGTAAAGCATGTGTATGAGTAATGATGTATATTTGTGTGGAGAGCTGTAGACTGGACCTGCCACTCGTTTTGAGGTGAGAGTCAGGTGTTGTCAGTCCACACTGTATTTTTCCATTTCAGTGCACATCAGTGCAAATGTCAGTACTCATTGACTTCATCCCCCAAAACACACACACAACCAACAAACTTGCAACTCCCATGTATGCACACCCATTGATGCAAATACTCCAATGCACACATACTAACACTCTGCTGCGTACATGTATAAAACCAAGTTTGCTTGCCACTTACATTATTATTTTCCTCTTATGTCAGCCATTGTGTTCATGCCACATGGCAGTATGCTGCATGATGAGTGGTAAATGGATAGGAAACATTTTTTGCCAGGGAGCTGATGCAGACAAATGCAAGTTGAGAACACAGAAGATACTGTGCACTCAGTTAACACACACAAAATAGTACAGCTATCTACCAGTGTATTGCTATTTTCTCCCCATGTTGCTAATTCTCTCCTCTCCTTCCTGAAATTTTTGCGCCTAATTTCTCCACCACTCTTTTGTGTCTCTCTCCTTCCCTGTCATCCTTCACGTTAGTGCTGTGGTGTCATTCATGGTAACAATGGGAACTGGGCAGAGTAAATCAGCCAGGAGGAGGTCGCCCTTGCTCAGTGTCCGGCATCGCCTGTAATATCCTTGCCGGGGATGAGCGTGCTGCTGATTTGCATGATTACACAGCATCCGCCAGACAGCCCGCGCTTCATTACTCACCCCCGAACGCACACAGGATGATTGCGGGAAAGTGAGTGAAGCAACTCACACATAAATACAGGCGTAAACACCTACACTGAGACACACGGATACTGTACATCAGAGTAATGCAGCCTGACAGTGTTTGCAGCTGAGCAGTGGCGAGGGGCACACATACACTCTCAGGCATTGACTCAAAGCTTGTGTTCTAGGATGCTTAAATCTTGAGGTATTTCAAAGGCTATCGCTTTGAGCCACATTGTCAATTAGCATAAGAGCCTTGCATGTTAAACCTTGCCTATCACTGACTTTGTATAATCTCACTGCTGGGCAAGCATAAAAGACTTTGCTGCTGGCCACAGAGCACCAGTGGACAGGTACATGACTGATCTCTGTACAAGGAAAGAGGGGCGATCAATACAGAGCTATTGAAGCCCCGGATCGATAAAAGGCCAAAGGATTCACAATGCAGAGGCCACCTCCCAACACCCTCCCATTGCTCCATGGTGTGAGAGCAGTGCATTAAAGCTTGTAAAATGTGAGTGAGTGAGTGAGTGTGTGACAGAAAGAGACAAAGTAAGCATCTGCAGAGAAATATACATGAATATCTTCCCCCTCCCCTTGTGCATGTTTTTACTGTCTCCGAGGTGCCAGGACAGCCCACCTTTGTGAGCACAGCGTGGATCAATAACTGCTGAGCAAATTTATTGCACAGACGGCACCTTGAGCTGGGAGACTTGTGGTCTGCCAGGAATTACAGGTTTGCAGGAGATTTACACCTTTAGGTTACTTAGTGCTAAACATGCCTGTGACATTGTAAAGGAAGGGGGTAATATAGGCAGTGCAGGATTAATATGGCTTAACGTGATCGTTCCAGTGAGGATAAGTCAGGCTGCTGTATTAATATACAAATGGCAGGAGTACTAAGAGGCGGCTTGTTGCAATTCAAGTGTTCTGTGTGGTTTGAGGTGCATTCTGAGGAGCAGGAAAGTGATTCTATATTCACGCCATAGCATGTATACATCTATGTGTTTCTATACAACATCTCATGTCTGCATAACTTGTTGGAGCCCCTTTCCTTCCGTGAACGCAGACTTGTTCTTTGAAATCACCAAGGCGCAGACTGTATTTCATTCTGCTTCTATTCAAGCAGCCATTCCGCTTTGAAGTCCAACACGAGGCTTTTATCTTGTTATCTTGTTATTTCATTGTAGTCCCCCGCGCAATGCCATGCAACATCCCGAGGGGTACAACAAATACCCAGGGCCCTCCCTCTCATCCATAACACACAGCCGACAATGACGGCAGGAGAGAGGAGAAGAAGGGGGGGCACAAAGGGTCCATTTTATGTTTGAACTAGAACAAAGGGGAGTTTCCAGTTGACCATATACTGTAATGATGAGCCTAATTAATCAGATGCATAATTCATGGGGTGTAAAAGTGCGCTGTGAAAGAGAAGGGGTGGGTGAGGGAGAAGACAAGACTGCACCATCAGCATTTAGCTGGAGATGAGAAGATGGAGGAGGACCCTGGAGTGTTTGTGTGTGACAAACATGCTGTGTATGTGCTTGTCCAACAGAAATGCCATTATGGACAAAGCACGAGTTGAATAATGAAAGGAAAAAGATTTGTCAAGTGCTTTTGACCTAATAGCATTCACAAAGCTAACACAGTGAGGTGCATAATCCTCCCAAATTACATTTGTTTTGTATCTATAAAAGCAAGAAGCGTGTGTGTGTGTGTGTGTGAACTCCTGACCAAATCTGCGGCATTTTAAACAAAAGTATAACTGTTACATGTCATGAACACACTTTTAAATTGAACACAATTCTTCAATATACTTTGCCACTGACAACATCTGGTATCTGTTTCTTTACTAGTGGGAAGACTGGCATTGCATGCTGTTCACCAGTGTATTGTAATCTGGTGTGTAACTTGACGCTGCAACTGTGAGTGAGTCTTTCAGATGTGCATCAGTGAGCCATGTTCTGTGTTTGTTCTTGACGAAGTTCATGTCAGAAAACGCTGATTCACAGAGATAGGTTGAACCAAACAGGCTGGCAACCTTCATAGCTGCTGTGCAAACACCACTGTACTTCTCTGTGTCAACAAGGCACCAAAAGTTTGGTGCAGTCTGTTGAACTTTGAGGTGTAGGTCATTTTGCAATGTTATGATTTCCATCTCCACCTGTCCAGCATCCAAGTTGAATGTTGCACTTTTCTCAGCAAAGCATGTTGTGTCCACATTCATGAAAGGATTGGAAATGAATGACACACATGGCTCAAGCTGATCAAGGTCACAAAACTTATTTTCAAACCCATTGCCCAAGTCTGTTTATGACTTCACAGTACTTTTCTGCAACTTTGTCAAATGTCTCAGATGCAGAAGCATTGTCTTTCACCACCAACTGCACAGAGGGAAAGTGCAGCACCTTTTTTCTCTGTAAATCCACAGAGAAAATGTTCATCTTGGCTTTAAATGCATTTAAAGCACTTATCATATCAACAACAATAGTCTTACCTTTCCCTTGCAGCTCACAGTTCAAGACGTTTAGTTTCCCAGTAATGTCCGTCAAAAATTCAAGGTCAACGGTCCACTCTGTGTCCTCTAGCAGTGAGACATCTTTGCCTTTGGACTGCATGAACTCTTTGATTTCACCCAAAAGTGACAAAAAACTAAGTAAAACTCGTCCTCTGCTTAGCCATCGGATTTCTGTGTGTCGCAACAGGTCACCATATTCAGCTGACATCTCCTGCAAAAGCTGTTTGAAAATCCTGTGCTGTTTTGCTTTGGAGCGGATGCTGTTGATGATTTTCACAACGGGAGTCATCACATGCCCAATGCCGATCATTTTTGAACATGCTGGTGATTTATGCAGTGGTAATGCAGAAATTTTGGGACATCTGGGTCACCTTTACAGTGAGCGATGAAACCTGTATGTCGGCCGATCATAGCAGGAGCCCCGTCTGTAGTCACCGCTACCAGCTTTTCCAATGGTACCTCTTTCTGCACGAAAACTCCTTCAGCGTGTTATAAATGTCAACTCCCCTCATAGTTGTCTTTAAGGGCAGTAGTGTCAGGAGTTCTTCTCTTGTGGAGAAATCTTCAAACACCATCCGGATATAGCTGACACTCGTCTAGCCATCGTAGATGCCCCTCATTTGGACGTCGGAGAGAGTTGAGATTAGATCGGTTCCATTTTTGTCATTTTCAAGAACAGTGTTTGCGATTATCATCATTGCTTCTCCATCTGAAAATGCTTTCTTCTTCTTGATCAGAAAATGTGTAGCTCTAAACGAGGCTTCGGTTGCTTTTTGAGACTTTTTCGCCGGCCTCGTGAAAAAAGACTGTTGCTTACCCAAAGCTGGCTTTAGCTCACTGGCTTTTTCTGCCCGAAGTGCGATTCCCGGTGGATAGTTAGCATGGTAGCTTTTGTGACACATAGTGAAGTGTCTCTCAACATTGTGCCGCTTTGCCGTCGCCACAGTCGCCCCGCAAATGAGACACACGCAGGTTTCTTTCACAGTCGTAGAAAAGAACTCCTTCTCCTATTCGTTGTGAAAGTGATAAGGTTTCTTTCTTTTTTCTGCCATATTTTTGGGGGAAGAACCTGCATTGAGCGCCCATCTTCGCTGCGCCCGCTAGCTTACTCTCCATTAACACTGGTTTTGTCATGCGCACAATACTGACCTTTGAACTAGAGTAGGTCAGAGTTCACCTAAACTTATCTAAACTTCATGTATAATGAACATTTTTTTAAGATATTGTCATTTTTAAATCTATATAAATGCAAGTGTGATTAAAAAAATAATAGCAACAGAATAAAATTACATTTTAGACGCAACTCACTAGTGAGTTGTGCTATTTTTAGAACAGGCCTGTGGGCGACTCATGTGGTCCTTGAGGGCGACCGTGTTGGTGACCCCTGGTCTAGGGCATATCTCGCTGACCGTTAGTCAGACTGACCTCAGATTTCGTATGTGGCTTGTGCATGGCACGAAGGTGTGCGTCCTCGATTTTGAAGATTTTTGAATTAATTTTTCAAAATATCATTATTTACGTAGGACGTGTTGCGCTGTTTCTGATCAGACGCCTTTTAGGGGAGCTCCGCCCCATTGTGTGATAGGCCTACACCTGGTCAGTAACACAACTGCTCTGGATTTCCACCCTGACTCATCTCATCTGTAAGTCTATTCAGCCTACCTATCTTTCAGAGTTTCAAAGTGTGCTACAAGGTTTGAATTTCCAATATTATTTTAATAGTTTCCAGCAAATATCAATGTTCAATGTGTATGTGCTGGATGTTGTGCGTACCTTATGAAAAGTAAGTGTTTTATGGAGTTTCAGGCCAATACATACTTCCTACGGGCACTGCAGTACTAGTAAATTTGAAATCAAAGTCCATGTACAACAACCCAGTGGCCACAAAGAAAATGTTGCCAGTGTTTGTTTCTGCTTACAACATATACGTTAATATGAAAAGTTTTCTGCACCCTTGAGCTTAAGCACCAGGCTGGTGCCGTAGTATAACAAGCAGCACGACCCACAAACGGAGGACTTTGGGGTAGTTGGATGGGCCAAATTGTCCCCGGACTTTCACACGGGACCAGTGTTCAGGCCCTGTTTGTGTACCATAGGAAACCAAAAGTCAATTTTATGTTACTTTTCTTAACTTTTAAATTAACTAGTAAATTCAGTGCGTAAATACATAATTATATGTTATTGCGTCCAGTAGTTACGTAAATAATTAGTTTTTTTCCCACGAAACCCTGATTTTTTTCCCCTAACATTAACCACTTAGTTTTGGTGCATAAACAAAACCAAGTAATTTTTGCTTGAATTCACAATATTAAGCAGGTGTTTAAAACTGTGACCCACTGCCCAAGTGGGGCAACAAGAAGGGGTTGCAGTGGTACACAAATGTTAAGATTCATCATGTCTGTTTGTCAACATTTATTCTAGAGAGTGGTTTGCGAGGATGATGGGGTAGATTTATGGGTCAAACAAACAGAACAGAACTGTTCATGTTCCGTGTGACACAAAAAGTCAGTTTTGATTTCAGTCTTACATACAAACAAATGTACTTATTTAAGCCAGTTATGTAACAACTAAAAAAATGTAACCGGAAGTTTTACTTGAATTCCAAGCATTGACCACTTTAGAAATGGCAATTGTAATCTGGGAGAAAATACTATTGCATATTGCAGTTTTGCAGGCCTTACTCATATATCACAATAATCTCATCAGAATATTCTCCAGCAAATACAATCTTCCTACAATATATCAATTTTTCAGTACAAAGTCTGTATTTTTTTATTTTAGCCAAATTTTCTTTTCCATCACTCAACATTTAAGAGCACCCTTAACTGATTTCAAAGTCAATCTGTGGTTGACCTTAACACATCCATCTAACTAAAGTTACAATTGTTCTAAAAAAAAACTGTTATTTGAGAAAAAAATATATTCCAGCAGACTCTATAACAATAGCTTCAAGTGTATTTTAAATCAAAGATGACCAACAGGTCATTCAAATCTACTATAACTGCCAATAAAAGCACTAATAATATTGTGATAACGGTCTGTAACACATGATCAATGTTGCTTCCATACCGATGGAAAATGACAATGAATGGGCCAATACGAATGAAGCTAAAGACAAATGATCAGTCATTACTGACAAAGATTAAAAAAGAGCGTCATGGATTCGTCTGAGATCAATAACTAAATATAGGTGACGTTCAGGGGCTGTCTAATGATGCTGGAGCTCATCACAGGGCTCAAAACTCACCCTTGTTGATTATGCAGCTTAAATGAACCACGCGTTTGTTTGGTAACCTTTGTTAACTTCAGATTTACATAAAAACATCAGAGACATTCAAATAGTCGATGAAAACAGCAATTTTCTATAATGATGCTCTTTTCGTTGTTTTACATTAGTCAGCCAGACTTTAGTGGTAATTGCCATTTGTTCTGCTCCAGCTCTCCTCCAGGTTTCTCTCCCCTGCTGGCTGTGTGGGGAGACACAAAAGCAGGTCTGTTAGCTCTGTGTGCGGAATTATTTTCAACTCACCTGGTGCATATTTCTGGGCGCTGTGAGACCATAGGTTGTTATGGTACAAATTAGGCAAGGTCAGCTTGAGCTGTTGCCGTGGAGACAGGGTTGCACTCAGAGATGATTTGGTATTTCCTTGTATCTCAAATGTGTTAGTGAGTGTGCTCTTTCGGGACACGAGGTGAAGTAGATTTCACATACATACCAGATCCAGCAATCTACCCATAAACAGTCTGTTTGCTTTGCATATAACTGATCCACCCAGCAAGTCTCTCTCCTGCTCTTCCTGACTGATACAATGTTAATGAATTTATCTGAATTTCAGGATTTAAAGGGGACATATTATGCTCATTTTCAGATCATAATTGTATTTTTGGTTTCCACTAGAACATGTTAACATCCTTTAATGTTCAAAAAACATTTTCATTTCATTTTCATTTTTCTCATACTGTCTGTCTGAATATACCTGTATTCACACTTTGTCTGAAACGCTCTGTTTTAGTCTCTGTCTCTTTAATTCATTACTTTCTTTGAACATGCTCCAAAGTCAAGTCTCCCTGTCTATGCTTCATGTAATTTATCTCCTTAAAAAAATAACGCAAGTCATCCTGCAGAAAAAAAAATTCTCCCTCCTGTTTTATCCTCTTGTCATTCGCTCTATCCAACTGTTCCTTCTTGAGCTTTCTGAGGAGGAGACGGCACAGGGGACAGGCTTGTCCTCACTCCAACGCCCACAAAAGGGCTTTGATGCTCAGGTGGGAGGACTGAAAAGTCTCACCGGCTGCCACCCTGGTTCCTGGCTCTGGGTGGCTCATCTGGGGCCAGAACTGCAAACACTGCAGGAAAAAAAAGAAGAAAAAGATAAAGAGAGTACATAAAGGAAGAGATAGTCAGAGAGAAAGCTAGAAAGAAAGCTGCTGGGCTGTTATTCGTTGATTCTGGGCCCAGTCCTGTGGTGGAGCCATCTGCTGAGGGAGGCAGAGAGACGAAGTGCAGTGCAAACACTAAAGCACGATCCACTCTTGTTCCATTATTACTGTTGAGAATTTTACTCTAAACATACATATGACCGGATAAGAGCAGCACTGCAATCTTACCTTTGTTAATCTGATAATGCTGAGCTTTTATTGAGACTGTGTTAGAGAGGAGATGACTCAGCTCTAGGGAACTTTTAGAGGCTTAATTAGTGGTTGTGTTTTACTGGACAGCATTAATCTGACAGATGTATTTTGTTTCCTCAGGGGGGGACTCGGATCATACGTAAATGCTGCAGGTGTTCCTTAAGCTGCCAGTATGCTTCCTCAGAACTGCAGAAAAACAATTTGAATTAAAGCTGCAAGCAACATTGGACAGGCTCTTGCACCTGGTTGAACATCCTGTGTTTTTGTATCCCTCCTCTCTACACAAACTTTGTCGCTCTTTATGTTACCTTTCTCCTTTGTTTCCGTCATAATTATTACCACCACGAGAGGTCGCTGCATGTGTTATGTACAAGTTATAGTGCATTAGTTCTCTTGTATGAACAGTGAATGAGAACAACTGCTGGTGGGTGGAGTACTTTTATGTACATTTTATGTAACTTTATACTTCTACTCCACAACAAAAGTTTATTAGGTAGTTAAAATGAGCAGAGTGGAGTCATTTCACAGTGTGGTATTAGTACTTTTACTGAAGTAAAGGATCTGAACACTTCTTCCACCACTGTCTTTTTGACTTCTTTACTTTTTTTTTTTTTTTTACTTTTTTTTACATATATTTTTTTTGTTTTAATTGTTTAATTTTTTTGTTTTTTTATTTTATTTTATTTATTTATTAATTTTTATTTTATTTTATTTTATTTTTTATTATTATTTTTAATTTATTTATTTATTATTATTATTATTATTATTTGTTTAATTATATTTTTTCTGCGTTTCTGCTTTTTTTTTTACTTTTTTTTTTACATTTATTTATTTTATTTTTATTTTATTTTATTTTTATTTATTTATGTTATTTTCTTTTTTATTTTATTTTTTTTAAAGAAGTCAAAGAGACAGTGGTGGAAGAAGTGTTCAGATCCTTTACTTCAGTAAAAGTACTAATACTACACTGTGAAATGACTCCACTCTGCTCATTTTAACTACCTAATAAACTTTTAAGTGGTTTAATTTATAAAAATGGGTAATTATTTTAAATGTATCATGTTTTTCATTTTAAATCTTGACCTGAAAAGTAACTAAAGCTGTCAGCTAAATGTAGAGGAATAAAAAGTACAATATATGTCTCAAAATGTAGTGGAGTAGAAGTATAAAGTTACATAAAATGTACATAAAAGTACCTCAAAATTTTACTTTAAGTCCAGTACTTGAGTAAATGTACATACTTACTTTACTTTCCACCATTGCTACCTGCCTCTTCTAACTTATACATATCAGTTAAGAGTCCTCCTTCAGACACTGTATGAGGATTAAAGGGATAGTTTGTGCATTATTATACAAAACTTGGTACAATTATTGTCAATGCCCTCCTGAGGATAACCCTTTAAGGTTTTATTGATCGGCCCCTAGGTGGCACTGTGGTGGCAGTCTGATTTCATATTTGGTACCGTGACCACACTATAACACTTAAGGCAATGAAATTCATAGGAGTGGTATAGACTGGCCCCTGTAACGCACACACCCCGACGGCAGCATGCCCCGACACGCGTGTACTGCGAGGGCCTGTTCAGTACTGCTTGCAGTCCTAGTTACAATTGTATTTTATATGGTACAATTGTGTTAATCACAGACCTTATTTTAGGCATTTAATTGAAGACCGATTCATAATCCTCATTGAGCTGGAGACCCCAGGGCACTAAAATGCTAACTTAATTCCAATTCAAGATCTCAATCCTGTGGCGCTCTATAGCCTTGGATTGCAACTGTATAAAAAAACGCAATGCTGCAGTATTTCTGCAGTGACAATTGTCTGTCTGTGAGGCTACATAGTATCATTGCATTACCTGTAATAATACAAAGAAAAACAGTGTAAGACGCAATGTTGGCGCTACAGCTTTGCAAAGAGTAATGCAAGAGGTACCAGCTCAGCACAAATGACAGCAACTTTAGGGGAAATTATATTCCCCCATCAGAACATGAGTGACAGCTGACATAAGCTGTGAGTGTGTGTTGGAGTTCAGATCATTAATCAGACAGCACGCCGACAGCGCTGATGAATTGCCTCCTCTACTGCATAATCTGCATGCTCCTCTCCCTCTTGACCTTCACTTGAGATTGACTGTGTCTGTGAAGAAAGACTAAAAGTAGAGAAAGGAGAAGACGATCTATCTCCATTATCCTTTTTTCACCCTGGTTATTTAGCATCACATCAGGTTCACCCCCTCCGTCTCTCCCCTTGTTTCCTGCTCTGTCACTTTTTCATTTCCCCTGCCATTTCAGCTCACTATCTTCCTGTTGTTTCCTCCCTCTGTTTTTCCACTAGCTGCAACTCTTACCCTGGGGAAATCCTGCTTTCCTAATGACATATACACAGTGTGTGTTGCAGAGAGAATGGGATGTTAATGTTGCCAGAGTGTGACACTGTTTAAAGTGACTTATTGTCAGGGTTCCTCCCTGCTTCTGTGTGTGAACGAGCATGAAATAATAGGCACAATATGTCTAAAGAAATAGTTTATTTGCACTGCTGTGCGGCCACTGCCTCATTCACTTTGTGGTTTGGCTTTTCCTTGACAAATAGGTCCATACTGCCACCTGCTGTTCATTAATGCAATGGAACTATTCTGCATTAAATGAATACCTAAAGCAAAAATCTACATTATAAAGTAATAATCCTCCAATGATATAGAGCAGAAAACCAAAGTTAGTTCATCAATCCAACCTGCCCCATGAATCAAGCTCCTAACAAAACAAACCTGCTGCCAATCCATATCCCCAAATGCGCTCTGTGTCTGGCTCTCAAACCAGGGCCTCCCCTCCATGGGTCATTATTCCATATTTCAGCTTCAGTCCCAGAAGTTAACAGACCATCTGAAGCCCACCTGCTTCTTTGCTGTTCCGGGACAGGAAGGGAGGAGAGGAGGCCTATATTTTTTTCATAGCAAGTGAATCCAGGGCCAAGAGGCTCAGGCGACGACTCAGCACGAGACTGAGCAGTCACAAGAGAGTAAGACAGAAAGGTCACAGCTGGGCCAGTCCACCTGCACAATTAAGCATGGTTAGGTGTAATTGATGCATAATTTGCTTGTGGGGTACACAAACACCCAAAGCTATTTATTTACAGTAATTAAATCCATTGATATCATGTGAAACTGGTATTTCTCCACTGACATTGGGAATAATGAGGCAAAACAAAAATGTTGCCAAAGGAAGAGTTTTAATTTCAAGCCTTTTCAGCCGAGAAAGATAATTTATTCTATTCATGCATAGTTGTAATTGTAAAAAAAACATAATCACACTCTTAACCTGGAAAGCAGCTTTGGACATAGTCAAGTCAGGATGAAGATGGCCGGTCAGTTTATTAAACCCAAGTGATGTACAATAGAGGCGGACATTTTTCAAAGTAGCCTGTGGGGCTCGGGACTGGTCTCCCCTCAAAATGACCCAGAGGTCGTTTGTACAGGAAGCAATATGACCCATATTTAAACTTTAGACTGTCCTCCGCACTTCCATGCCTCAACTTTTGTGCATCATGTTTTTACACAACTACGTAACTTCCGGTAGTCATGTCACCCTGATAACTACTTCACTTCTGGCATTTATGTACATTTATTCACATTTCAAGCTGTCTTTATAACACCTTACCATGACGTTATTGCCCCAAACCTAGATCAGTGGTTTTGTAGCCTAAAAACAACAAAACTGTAGGCTTTTTTTTTTTTTTTTACAACAGTGAACCAGTTGTCCACAAAAAGCCTTATTCTCCTTTAAAATAATTCCCTTACAACTAGAGAGGCAAACTCATTATTTTTAAGATCAGTGATAACAACAGTGTATATGATGGAATAGTGGCATTAGAATGAGTGAGAGGTGACAAATCTGCCCTTGGACACCCCTTAGTTGGCTACTTGTCCCCACTGGCTGGCTACTCCATGTGTAATTAGTTATGGTGGGCCGGGCTTTTCTTCTGTCCCAGTCCAGCCCTGTTCCTTTCTAATGAGTATACATCTGTGAGTTACACAAATCAAATCAATCAATCAATCAAATCAAAATTACTTTATTTATCCCGAGGGGAAATTCAGTTATTCTGGTAGAATCTCTTGAAGAATGAGACAGCCTGATGGCTGTAGGAACGAAGGATCTTTTGTATCTCTCCGTCCTGCAATGGAGAGAGAGGAGCCGTCCACTACTGTTTTTTTGGTCCATAAAGGTTTTGTGTAGCAGATGATCTGGTATTTCAAGATGGACTCAAACATCTTGACAGTGCATCTCTCCACCACCTTCTCCAGTGTGTCCAACCTGGCTCCAACCACAGAACCAGCTCTTTGACCAGTCTGTTCAACCTCCTTGCATCTCTGTGTGTGATGCTGCCTCCCCAGCAGACTGCAGCATAAAACAACACACTACCACCACAGACTGATAAAACATCTGCAGCATCTTACTACAGATGTCCAGAGATCTGAGCTTCCTTAAGAAAAAGAGGTGGCTCTGTCCCTTTTTGTAGAGAGCGTCAGTGTTTAGGGACCAGTCCAACTTATTATCCAGGTAAACACCTAGATACTTATAACTTGACACAGCTGTACTATTAAGAATACATTAACATTGTGTCTCTGACAAGCTCTCAAAACAAGTCAATTTTGCTTGCGAACATGCTTGTTGGCATCAGAACACAATTTATTTTTCCAGATTTAGAACACCATTGAACAACCTTGCTTTCTATATTGCTTTGGATAGTTTTCTGAAGGTTTTTTTAGTTATAAATCTGTAACATTATCTTGACCTCTCGTAAGACCAAGTGGGATGATAAAAATAGATTTAAAAGTTAAAGTATTTCTTTGGTTGTCCTCTTTTGGCTTTATTTCAGACAGTCTGCAGTGAATCTGCAGGGTGCAGGTTGTAAACCCTGCTTGTGGAGTACAGTAGCTATTAATTACACTCAAATGAAGAACTCTACCAAACCCCTGCTGCTTTCTCCACAGGCTCCTGGTTTGGAAAGGTCAGAACCAAGGAAAAACTGCAGTCCAGGTATGTGGGCAGTGTTGGGGACACACGCTGTATAGGGTGAAAAACAATTTGTTTTCACGACATTAAGGGCTGAATGTAATGTTAAGTGTTTCTAAATGGCAGTTCAGCAGCACATGATTATGTTAGCACTGTTTAGAAATGTGTCATATTGCCATTTTTAGAACCTAAGTATGGCAAAATTCAAAAATGCTTAATGAGAAATAGAAATGTTTTGTAGCCCAATAATGTAGTGGTAGCCTTTGACTTTTCAGCAAGACAGCACACTCAAAATAAAGTGTCAGGCTTTAATGAGCAAGGAGCTTTGCAACTGCTGATTAATGAAAATTTAATCAAGGCAGGTGGCTTTCAGCCAGGATACATTCACCATTTGCATTCATGTCTTGCTTGCTTGGCAGTAACAGGACACTTCTGCAGCGTGTTCTCACTCAATTACAAGAGGAGCGCAGAAACAGGCTCGAGCCTTGATTATAATGTATGGATGAAAAGCCACAGACTTACTAAATCAGCAAGATGAAGCAATGCAGGGGTGGCTTTTTGTCATCCATAAACTGCTCGCTTTTTTAAAAGTTTTCAGTTTAAGAGTTTGCATAACTATATCTGACTGCATAATGATAGGGGTGTCACAATTTCAATTACAAATCAAAAATTGATCTATGAATTGTGCTTTCAGTTTGAATAATCAAAAGCTGGATCAGCGATCTGGTAGCTTATTGCAGCTGAGGAAAGTCAAGCTGTTGTTGTAAAGCACCCTTCTGCCATCTAGTGGCTATTCTATTTGTTCTTGTGTTTATAGTTTGTTCTATTGACTAGTAAAATGTAAATTTAACAATTTAAACCAATTAATTAAATTAGACTATATGGCCTTTGTGTGGGACATTACATAGAAATATGAGTTATAATCACACTTTATACCATGTACAATATTTGAATACATTAATTTATTGATGTAAGGGCATCAAACCAACGATCTGTTGATCATTACAAATCAAAAAAGTTTCGACATGTAATGTTGTCACATCATTGCATAGCTTTCAGTATTAAAAAATGGCATAATCACGAATTTAATAGATTCATGATTGCTGACATTCCTAATAATTTTAGGTTCATTTTTTCCCTTTGATATCATAAAAATGATACTTGATACCTGCAGTCGTTTCATTTTGCTTTCAAAATAAAAGTATGCCGATTATTACTCATGTGCCTATAACTTCATTAAGAGACATTTCTTTTATTACATTTTACTTGATTACATCCTGCTTTGACTCAGTAAGGCTTTCTACAACAGGTAACCCTGGAAATCTGCTTTTTTTCAGTGTAGAAGACAGTCCCATTGTGGGGAATAAAACACGACGGCACTGACAAGTTTTTACTTTTATTCATCGAGACAACATGGACATTAAAAGCAGAGCAAAATTAAACAAATCTTCAGTCTTTGAAATATTTTGATCAAAATTAAATCAGTATTTTTACATTAAGGGGACAAGAGCAATCAATGTGAGCTCTAAGTGGAGGAGAACTGAGACACGCCCCGTCATTGGACTAACATTGTACATACGCTTTCAACTGACTTTTTAAAAAGAAGGTCAGGGAGTGAATTGGAACCTGACAAACCAAAACAAACCACAAGCACTGATTTCTTTTTTTTATAATTTCATTTTCACTTAATGTCAAAAAACAAGGAGGAAGTGTAAAGATTTTCAAAATATGAACACAAAAACCCATTATGAACTTCTCTAAGTTTGGTATTCAGAGTGATGCCTGGCTGACATCTAGACCAAGAAATACATCAGATGAACCACAACTACCCTCATCCAGCCAAGAGATAAGACAGGTGATGGAACATCGTGTTTTTAAATAAGCCACTACACATTTGTGGTTCACCTTGTTTTTAAGCAGCGGAGTGTCAGGTTCAGGGAAAGGATGGGTGCGCTCTTCCGCTTCTTCCTCCACCAGATATCCCAGCTTCCCCTGTTGAGCAAAAATGTTCATAAAAAGAAATGTCAGCAAAGGTCCCGAAACAAGTGCTTGTAGCAACAACTGCTGCTACTGGAGCAACGACAGCTTCTACATAAACACTAGTGGTCAAATATATCCCCCAATTTAGCCACAGAGAAAAGTGTAGAGACTGCTAATGATGAACAAATAATATCCAGAAACTAGCACTGTAGTACGATTTGGCCAGAATATCGTGGTATTCTGTAAATATTCAGTTTCTTTAACTGTATTGTTTTGATCAGATGTTTGCACTTAGATTCAATCTTTAAAAAAAAATGTCTGATCGCCACTTTAGGCCTTAATGTTTTTTAAAAACAGTGACAAACCTGTTTGATAGTCCGTACGCCAATGCAAAAGTGCACTTGACATTTTTTAATAACCAATAACCAAACAAATAAAAATATCCTAACAAAACTTTAGTCCTGAACACTACAGGGAAATCTACCGTGGCATTTTTAGCTGTTGGCATAGGTACATCAAGCAGGCTGTCGATGCATCTCAGCATTTTAATATGTGTCTGCCTGACATTTCTAGAAAGTGACCTTTTTCCCCAAACATATTTGAAAGTTAGCAAATGGAAAAGCAAAGAAACACAATAAAAAAAGAATAAACACATTCAAGCTTTCAAGTTCATGTTCTGGAGAAGTACAGAATTGTTTTTCTGACAGGCAACAGCATTCAGAAATGGATGTGGGTAGAGAAAGGAGTACCTGGGGTGAGTACCTGCACAGTTTGACAGTCAGAGAGTATCCATGATTTTTAATTTGCCCTTTTCTCATGTGGTCTCGCTCACAACACCAACGCTGTGTGAGGTATGGAAGTCAGCTGCAATTCATTTGATAAACCCTACCCTCCAGTTAGTTGGTTACGTAAGGCCCCCGGTGCTATGACACCCCCCAAACACACACTGCATGGCATTATCAGGCACAGTAAGCTGGACAACAAATCCATGGCATTTGAGTTATGGTTACGGCAAAATGAATGGCTTCTTTTTTCCACATACACCTTTGACGATAGCTGAAAGTATGGATCTCAGCATATCAAAATTACTACATTTTCCTACTGAAAAGTAAAAAATAAAACAAAAATAAACAAACAAGTAAATACAGGCAGGAAAATTTGATTGGACTGGTTTTCTGCCATTTTGTCTACAAAGACAAATATACATCTATAAGTATCAAAAACCGATACAAAACGAGGGGTACCTCCGGGCATGTTTGCTCAGGGCTACACTGGCCTTTCCCTCTTGGCTTTGTGTGAATGTTTTCTACTTTCTTCTCACTCATCGGGCCTAGTCCTTGATCTTCAGTGCATACTTATGATGCACTATTTGAAAACAGGATAAAGATATATGCACATAGTACATAAGACAAAATAATAGGCATTGAACTGAATGTAAACAGGGTGGGAGAGGCAGGGTGAGAGGGTGGGTAGGGGAGATGGGAGAGGGAGGGTGGAGGGGTCGGGTTGAGAGCCAGGGGGGAGCGAGGAGGAGGACGCACTTACCTGAGCCTGATCTGAGGTCCTATCAGATCAGTTTTAATTGGACTGAGTGTCACCTTCAGAATGGAGGAGCTCTTGCTGGCCGTTAAGCAGAGGGGAGGCGGAGGTAGAGGCAGCCGCCTCTGTCTCCATCGGTTCCGCTTCTGACGAAGCCTTGGCGGCAGTTGCGTCACCGTCAGTATGCTTGTCTTTCTTAGAGCTGCTCCTCTCCTCCGTCACCTTACGGTCTGGGAAAACATGTACAGGTGAATCTCAATGAATTAGAATATCATAGAAAAGTTTATTTATGTCAGTAATTCAATTCAAATTACAGAACGAAACATTTCATGTCTTAATTTATTTAATTTCTTATAATTATTATAAGTATTTGAATATTACAAAAGACCAATTTTAAAAAGTATGTTTGATATCGAAAGGTATGTCCATCTTTATGCACTCAATACCTGGTTGGGGCTATTTGACTTGAACTACTGGAAATGGACTTCTCCATGATATTCTAATTTATTGAGATGCACCTGTATTTTAATTTTTAAGGCTTTGTGGAATACCGGACTCAATTTTGGTCAATTACAGCATTCTGCAGTCTGTTGCTATGGACTAAATTTTGTGCCATCACAAGGTGAGCTTATGACCCATTCGCTGTTTTCCAAGAGTATATTCAAATTCAAGCATATTCCAAACCTCAAAAACAATAGTTAAAATTAAGCACTTTCCAAAGTTTTGAGACTTTGTACAAACTCCATATAATAGCATGTGCAATCTAGTAAAAATCTACACACAGACTAAAAACACACCAAATGGTCAGAGGCCGAGGAAGTAACTTAGCATGTAGTACAAACAAAAAACATTTTAAGTCCACACCTTTATCTTTTGATGACCGCTCTCTGTCCTTGTCTTTCTTCTCCTCTCTGTCCCTGTCCCTGCTGCGGCTGCGATGGCGGTGAGATTTGCGGTCTGAGCTGCGCGACCTCCTCCTCTCACGACTGCGGGAGCGGCGCTTTCTGTCAGAGCGGTCACGGCTTCGCCTCCTCTCCCTCTCCCTGTCCCTGCTTCTGCAAAACGCGGGAGGAAAATGAGTTAAGGCAACAAATAGGAAAAACATACATGTTTTATGGTCAGAAACCAAAAGAGCAATCTGATTACTACATGGGATAGTGCAAGAGTCAGCCATACCTGCTCCGTTTGCGTTCCCTCTCCCTGTCCTTGTCTCTGCTCCTGGACCTCCGGCGATCCCTGGATCGGCTCCGTTTCCTGTCTGATGTTCGACTGGAGTGGCGGCTGTGAGAGTGGCTCCGGCGTGCCCTCCGTTCCCGTTCCCGCTCCCTGTCTCTATCCCTGTCTCTATCTCTGTCCCTCTCCCTCTCTCGCTCCCGCTCTCTCTCTCGCTCCTTCTCTTTTTCACGCTCCTTCTCCCTTGCGATCTCCTTTTCCTCCTCCTCTTTGCGCTTTTTCTCCCTTTCCTCCCTCTCACGCTCCCGGTCTTCTCTGTCCTTCTTGAGCGCTGGGCTTTCGCTTTGCGGGTCCTCTGAGCGACGTCGTAGCTTCTCCTGAGAACATTTAAGACAGAGCCCTCATATTAATTATGAAAAGTTGTTCAGACCATTCTGTGGATTATTGAAATCTTTAGTAAGATCAAGTACTGTGTATCATGGCTCAAGTATCTCATCATGTATGTTTTTGTTTTGACATGTAATCCTGTTACCTTGAGCTCTTCCACAGTGGATTTGATCTTGGCATAGCCCATGTGTTGCTTGCCCATCAAGTGGTCGTCAACTCTGGACTGTGCGTCACCCACTATAAGGAAGGCCCCACACACCTCACACACCTCCATCTGTTTCTCTTGGGCTGCAAAGCTCTCGATAGTCTGGATAAAAAGGTACATAAGTTACATCATAAAACAAAACATATTTATGCCCCAGAGCACAACTGCTTAATAAGTTAATGTCAGTGAGACAGGTGGAATAATTTTCGGTCCAAGCTTAGTTTGACTGTGATAATTTGCATTAGAACAAAACATGTTTGCCAACAGGTAGCATTACACAAGAAATGCCAACTATCCTGAGCTGAGTCTGTGGGCCGACTGGCCTGGAGTTAGCTGACTCACCGAGGGGGTGGAGCTGAGCAGCTCCCTCTCCTCCTTCAGCTGCTCCACCAGCTTCATCATTCCCTGGGCCTCCTCCACTCTGCCCTCCGACCCCAGCTCCTCAATCTGAGTGAAAGCAAAACAGAGACAAGTAAAAAAAGACGAGTTATCACAATGCTTCGTCAAAACAACTAGCTCCCTGAGGAGTCAACGAGAAGACAGTTGGGTGTCTTGTAATATAATTTCGTGCAAGGTTATGTAAAGATTACAATTTTGGTTTATTGCTGTGGTAAATCTGGGAACAAATGTGTTTCTGACATATTCAAGAGACAGTGCATCTGGTGCACGAAGTTCCTTCCAAGTTACTAACGCATGAAACAATAATACCATATATTTACATAAGTTATTCCAGCATATTGATTACAAACCTGTAAGACCAAGTCTTCAATCTTCTCTGTTAGAACCTGGACCTTCTCTTCATTCTTTCCTGATGGACCAGGACCCTACAGAAATAAAACTAATGTAACTCAGGTAGAAACACACTGGTCAATTTGTTTTTCGTGCCAAAATCTAAGGCACATACCCCTGCATTCTGCTGAGCCTGAGAAAGTGCAAGCCGGGCATGCCCTCTTCGAATCCGCCGTTCCACCTCCGCCAGGAGTGACTGCAAATAGCGCAGGAAGTCCCGCTCATAGCCCTCCTTCATGAACCGAGAGCTTTTCTCATACCTGGACGCATTGGGATATAAACAGTTTATCACATGGAGATATCTACACACACAAAATTAGGTTAAAAACCACAAATCAAACTTACGTTATTCTAAGATTTTCATCATGGATCTTCTCACAAGGGCCTGGAATAGAAGTGCAAAGTGTTATTTTCTAATAATAAGCACATAAGTCAGCTACTATGCATTACAACATGTACGTGTGTATACAAATCATGACTTACCCAAGTCAGAGCGGGTGTTTGTGAATAGTTCCGCTGGGCAGAAGCCACACAGATAGTATCGGCATACCTTCTTCAAATAGAAGAGAATTTTACTATACAAGGCAGAATTATACTGCTAACAATAGAGTTACAGCTGATTTATGCTAACTGGGATATAACAGCATATCTTGATTTAACAGTTATAAACACTAACCAAGTGGGGAGCGGATACAACGCTAGAACGTACTTAAACCTATAACTACCATTTAAAGCAAACGCTAGCACCAGGGCAATAACTAATCCACAGCGTTTCAAGCCGCATTGTGAGCAATGAAATACTATTAGCACCAGCTAACTCTGCTACTACATTTACGAATACACGTGCCTAAACACTACTCAAGATGTAAGATAATACTATTAATTCCGTGCTTTATCGTTGTATACAGAACGAACCGCATATGTTTAATTTGGTTGTCTAAATTAAACATTTAGCTAGCTTATGTTAGCTCATTAAACTAGCTAGGCTAACGTTAGCTAGTATGCTAACTTACGCTCTCGTCGTCCCATCGCACGTTGGATCGCTTTTCGTCAGGGGCCAAGTTTCTATCTCGGCCCATTAACTCATCGAGTAACTGGGCTGCTGAAAGCATTTCTCCAACAAGTGTAGCCTTTATTTAAAGTACTACGATATCTACTGATGGCCCAGCTGACACCATCTATTGCGCGCAAGATACTTGGAATCAAAATGGCGGACGCCGTCAATAGTTCAACAGCTGAACCGGAAGTACAAGTATGACATTAACATAAATTTACGATGACCATGCGGTCATGACTTATTTATAACGTCACCCTGTTAAGATAATCGCCTAACTCATTTTTTTTCAAGTTTTGCAGAAAACTTCACCAAAAGTGTAATATATGACATTTATTGATCATTTCACTCAAAAAGGATGTAACAAAGTGTTAGAGAAATGCATTGAGGAAACCTTTAAAATTAAATTATCTGACACCAATAGTAAATCCTCTCAGGGTCAATCCAGAATTGGAGGACATTTTATGTCCCACCCATTAATTTTCAAATAAATCATGCATAAAATTCCAAAACGTGCATTTGTGGTGAAATTATAATTACTCTGAGACAAAATATGAACAGAGTTATACAAAAACTGGTTCCAAAATATTACTTAAAATGTAAAATTACTCTAAACACCCCCTAAAATTGCATTTTTCTCTTGTCCCACCCTCTTGATGGCCAACAAGCATGTCAGATAAAGTGGTTAAAATAAGGTTAAATTTTAAAAGTTTTTTTTTTTAATGATTTTGTTGATTTATGTATTTTGTAAGTGTAAAAACACTTTATATAATCATAACATATTTTAAATAAAACCAATTTTGCATTAAAGTTGTGTCCCACAACATCCACGCAACCCTGTTACCAAAACCTTTTTAGCAAAGAAGAAGAAGAAGTATGAGACACATGGCACAAAAGAAATTGCATCATCAAGCTATTAGCTAATAGCATGGGTAGACAAAAGGTAAGTCCTCTCTTCTATTTTTCATATTTTTTATATTTCATTGGCCTTGGTCGAGTGTGTCCCTCTAAGCAATGCAACCCTGTTACTCACATTACCAGAATAATGCAAAAATATTTTCAAAGTTTTCTTTGTTCCTTTAAATAACTAGGTTTGTTCTCAACCTTACAGTAACAGTACATTCCATAGCTAGCATCTTTTTTCTGCTAAACAGCTAACATTAGTACGAATTTGCAACCCTGCAACATCTCTTTATGTTGCATCTCTTTAAGTTCACTCAGAGGAGACAATCAGTGTTATCAATCGTAAAATCAAATTTGTACATATAATTTAACAAAATCTAGTTTTAAATATTATCATTAGTAGTAGTCTAGGCCTACTGTATTTTCTAAAATGTGACTTGCCATTTTTTCCCCTTTCATTGCCACTATAGGCTTTATGTTAAAGTTGCAACAATATTGGTGGAATTATTCAGTCAATATTTACTGAACTGTTTTCAAATCATTTTAAGGTTATTTTCAATAGAGTAATTGACCATCTTTAAATTGATTTTGACAGAGTTCTTCAGCAACATTGAGTGCTGCTGAAAAGCAGAAGCTCTACCGTGCCAGGCGAGATGCTGATGAACAGAGGAGACAGGAGTACTTAGAAAAAGAGAGACAGAAGTGGAAAAAAGACATAGAAAAAGGGAGAAAGAAAACACAAAAAGACCGTAGTGAGAGAGAGAAGCGTGCCCAGCGAAAGAAGTGGAGAGAGGCTCATCGTAGGAGTAAGGCCAGGAAAGGGCAACTGGAAATATTCAACACCCCTCCTGTAAGCCCTGATTCCCCAGTCAGACCAACAACTCCAGTCAGCTCCCAAACTGGGACTTCAAGGTCAGAATATAACTTTAGGTTATTGTGAAATGGAGATGCAGATAATGAAGATGGCTAAAGAAAGGCAGAGGAACTGTAACTGTACCCTGAAAAGTCAAACAAACATTACTTAAAAATAATTACAAGTAATTTCTGAGCATTATTTTGGAGAAAAAAAAACTGTAATGGCCATAGTCCATAGTGATTGATTTAAGGGTAATTGTATTGATGTAACTGCCATGTTGTTATAATGCACATAAATGTTAACTCATGTCTTTTAGGCAACTTGACCTTGGGAAAAGAAAACGCAGGGCTGCCAGGGCAAAGTTAGAAAGAGAGTTGCAAAAACTACAGGATTTTTGAAGTTGCTTAAATTAATATATTTGAAGTCTGGTCTGAAACAAAATGTGTATTCAGTGTGGAAATGACAATTTTTTACTTACTGCTTAAGGACATATTCAACAACATTTTATGTAATACTTTTACAGGTTCCTGAGTATTGGTAACAGGGTTGCGCTAAGCAGGGCACACAATATATAAAATACCTAATAAAAAGTGTCACTTTGAGTCCTGAGCTGGACAGACATAATTATTTGATGGTTAATTACCTGTATTTCTCAAATATATAGCAAAAAATAATCAAATAAATAGTAAAATTTTGAAGTGTTTCGGTCGGTAAATTGTCCTCGAATTCTGGAATGACCCCTCACCTATTTATCTGCGCTTATCGTTTGATGGGGAATG
The DNA here is from genome assembly GCF_030273125.1 of Centropristis striata. Lineage (NCBI taxonomy): Eukaryota > Metazoa > Chordata > Actinopteri > Perciformes > Serranidae > Centropristis > Centropristis striata. The sequence goes on along the minus strand of NC_081529.1, from coordinate 23,405,642 downwards.
ATGAGCAGGAGACATCCAAGTTCTTAGTTTTTACATTTTATTACAATACATCAAGAAATGTGCAGTTACAGAGATCTCTGGGGTCAATCTACACGCCCCGGGCATCACATTAGGCTGGTCAGTTCATGGAGATTGGACCAGTCTAATTTCCCTTGAACCCTTTTTTATATTCTGACAGATTTTGCTAAAAAATGAAGGTAGAAGAAATCTACCTTCTTGCCACCCTCTTGATCCTTTGATTCGTCAGTTTTAATCAATATAGGGACACAACTAGCCACCAGGCAGTAATCTTCTCTGCCCAGTACACCAAGTCCGTGTCCTGACCTGTTATCAAAACTTGTTAAAACAAACTTCCTGCCTTGTTATGACTTACAGAGATATAATTGGAGACACAGATTTTGCAATGTCCACATGAAATCTAAAATATGAAACATAAAATATATTTTTGTGATTATAGAATCTTAATCAGTTTAAGCAAATGGAATATATGTATTTAAAGTAATCACAGTTTCTAAACCAGTATTAACACACGGTCATAATCATTGTATCAAAAGCAAATTCCATGATTAATCCATAATTGCATAGAGAGAGGGCACACACAAAGTTAGTGAATTATGCATGCATTTGATAGTGACCTTCGTCACACACATAGTGACCCCCATACAAAGAAACAGACAACAGAGACAGAAAACAGAAACAGAATAACAGATTATTTCTAACAAAAGGATGGCTATTGGCATAGTAATAACAAGATATGGTAACACTTTATTTTGAAGGTGTCTACATAAGAGTCACACAAGCCTGTCAGAAACATGACATGACAAGTATCATGAGCATTAATGTCACTTCAAAGTGTCATTAATGTGTGCATGACACATCCAATGTCATGTTTATGATACGCTCATGTCACTCTTATTGTATTGTATGCAAAATGTGGAAATTAATAACTAATGGGCAACCTTTTCATCTTTACTTAATGGCAAAAACTGGGGATTGGCAAATAGCACATAACTTTACATAAATTTGAGTGGCCACCAAACGTGTAATACAGGGATGGGCAACTGGAGGCCCGGGGGCCACATACGGTCCACACCCTCACTTGAAGTGGCCCTCAGTACAACTACATGCATTTGAGCATCAAATCTTAAAAGTGCTGTGTAAAAATGCACAAAATGACTTCTTGCAGTTAATGTTGGTCTGCTGTTCTTGCACTGAAAAAAAAAGAAATCACAGTAAGTGGTTATTTTTTTATTTGCTTCAAACCTTTTGTATTCCTATTTATACTGTTATACATGCATTTGAGCATGACATATGTGAAGTTACTGCACTGTAAACATATTTAAAATTGCAGTTTCATCATATCTGGTTAAGTGCCCGGTCCTATATGTGGCCCTGTGGTAGTGTTGATGAAAAATTGTGGCCCCCTCCAGCATTTAAGTTGCCCATCCCTGGCGTAAGATAAGTGACTATTGAAAGGGGAACTAACATTTGTGTCCACTGTTGTTACATCTAAAAAAGCCCCCCGATGAGGCGGTGATGTTTTTGGTAGCCCAGTGGCGGATCTCTGACATTACTGATAGATTAAATGAGTTCACTGAGTGTTGGCTGTGGTAATATAACGTGAACAAGCAACAGAGATAAATGGCGAGGACGTATCCTGTAGTTTAAACGCCAAAGACTCAACACGAAGTTGCTTTAGCGGAAACGACTTGACAAGCTAGCACCAAAGACGGCTAGCACCACGTTAAGCTAGCCAGTAGTTAAGGTTAGCCGGGTAGCTAATGTTATCTGGCAGGTCTATTCTGAGTGGAGCTGTGTGCCATCAGTAGGGGAAACGACAGGTGATTAGTATTGACAACCTAATCCGAGAGGATTTTGCGTATCCTATGATCTCGCAGCGCTAGTAGACTGTACCAAAATGTCCACCACTTCGTTGGATAAAGAATTACAGGAGCGACTGAGAGAGGCGTCTGCCATCGGGGATATCGACGAAGTGCGGACATTGGTGGAGAGTGGAGTAAATGTTAATTCACAGAACGAAATAAATGGCTGGTGAGTGTTTGGACGAATAAATATGCTCTACAGTACGTCAAACGAAAGCCGACAGGCGTTGGTTTGCTTCAAATATGTGTAAAGAACCAGTTTTTGACGCTTACTGAAAAGTTAAGTGGAGTCTATCTAATGCGTTGTTGCAGGGATTAAAGCTGGTTAGTGTTATCTTATTAGGCAGAGTAAGGCTTGTTAGTCAGTTGGACATGCCAGCGTTTATCCTGCTCATTCAAACACTAAACAATTCCCCTGTTAACTATACATTTAGTATAGATTATGCTATGAAGTGCCATTATTCCAGTCATCCCAAACCATCAGAAGGGTCCAGGCACTGTGGAGTAAAATCAGGCACATGGTTGCTCCAGTCATGAAACTGACAATCATATTCTCATTGCCACAGATCATTAGTTTGTAAGTCCAAACTATGCAATTCAATTCTGTCGTACATTGATAAAATGATTGTAGAATATTATCATGTTCCGCTTTTCAGGTAGTTCTGCAACTCCAACTTCCTAGTTCCTACACAACCTGTGTGATAATAGGTGGAGCTAAATAAATATCATTCTTATATTGTCTCCAGTACAGACTGGCTTTGTTTTAAGTCTATTTTATCAGCATATGTTTGATGTTTTAGTTCATTAATCTTTCCTTTCTCTCTCCAATAACCCCACCAGGACATGCCTTCACTGGGCATGCAAGAGGAACCATAAGCACATAGTGTCCTACCTACTCAGTTATGGAGCAGACAAAGAAATCCTCACGGCTAAGGATGAGTTGGCATCGCAGCTTACATCCAAACCAGAGATCAAACGACTCTTAGGAAGTAAACTACACCTTTCTTACCCTGTTTAAAGTCATATGATTATTTTAAGTATTTTATTATTACTGTCATGTGATGTACATGTTATAACCTCTATTGTTGGTGGTATGAGTGTATCTTTTGTTGTTTATGAATTTTACAGAAACAAAATCTGTCCAGGTTTTTATTTTGAGATGTTTTTAAAGAAATTGTTCTCTTTCCTGTGCACATTTTTACTGCAGTTGAAGTGGAGGAAATGCCTGAAGTCAAGGAGCCTGAGCTGCCAATCATCCCCAACTACCTGTCTAACCCGCCCTTCATGTACTCCAAGATGGATAACAAGTCCGAGCTCATCCTGGCACAGCAGCTTACACAGAATGGTTCTGGAGAACACGCTGGAGACACACAAAGCGATTCACCCTCTTTTTCCCCAACTCATGAGCCTCAGAAAACGCAGAGCCTGTTCTCTGATGGCTCCACTCCTCCTCCAAACCCTCCCAACCACAGCCAAGCCCAGGCTGGGGAATTCATTCCAGTGACTGAGCAAAATGGTGTGTCACCCAGCCAGGCCTCATCCCACAACCACGCTGTTGTTAACTGCACAGTGCCCATGGACCTGTCAGTTGAGCCGCACCTGGTCAACCATGCTGACTACCCGCATACAGTGGCACACAACGGCACCATGTGCTCGCCTCCGTTGGCCTCACCCAGCCCCAGCTTGGCCAGCAACGGCGGGAGCCAGGTCCAGGCCCCGGTGTCCGGCACTAACCCAACTATGAGCAGGCAGCAGTCTATTCCACAGCAGCTCAGCTACAGCCAGGCTGGTGGGCCCATGCCAGCCTTCCAGCCGTTCTTCTTCACCAGCACCTTCCCTGTCAATGTGCAAGGTGAGAGCGTAATCATGGGTTTTATAATGCCTTACCCCCTCATCCAAATACATGATGATAAACTTAGTTTAGAATGAATACATGAATGGGGAAATAGCTTTTTGCCTGGATCTATCCAACAATAAAACACCAACCAGCACCACTAAATTATATTTACATTATATGTGTTTCATTTAAAAGGCACAACCAATTCTAAAAAAAACAAAACAATATATAGACTCATACAGAATTAATCACCTTCAATGAAATAGAGAGTGAATCTGAGGTTTTCTTTCACAATCGTTTACACAATTGTTTACAAATGATTTTGGGTAAATCTTACTTATTGTGCCTTTTAAAATGTTTGAAAATAGAAATTTGAGTCAGTTATATGTGAATGGAGGTAAAGCTTACATACTCTCAGGTAAATGACCAATAAGAGCTCAGACATGACAACAATCACCTTTGTCTGTGTGTTGGCAGCCAACTCGTCAAACCAGAAAGGGCTCTTAGTGGATATGATCTGTCACGCTCACTTCCAAAAACGTGACCATCTTATATAGTGACTCATCTTTTCACCTTTTTTTAAACCCTCTGATCCACAAGCAATTTAAGGATTGCACTGCACTACGTCAATCGCAGCTCTGTGTTAAACACACAATCATGGCCATAGGGAGCACTCAAAAGGCTCAAAATGTCTTTTGTGTAGTGTAATGCCTTTACCACACGTTGGATTTCTTTGATATTTTATTTTACAGAAAGTGGAATAAAATGGAATCTATATACACAACATTTTTCATGTGCCCACAAGTGTTACCATTAAAGGAAAGAAAAAGGGGCTCCACATACTTTACGTAATCAACTATTTACATTTTTACCGCTGTTTGAAACCTCTCTTGTCCTCTCCCCTCTGCTCTGTGTAAATTGCCCATTGTAAAAGTGTAACTGCTGGTCTCAGCTGAATCATTTATTGCTACAAAGTTTTTTTTTTAGTTTTTTTTTACAGGAAGTGTACAGTGTGTGAGTAGGGGCTTTGAATGAGACTTGGAATAGTCATTTTGAGGAATTGGCACTATTTGAGATTACATTCGGTAGATTAGATTTGGTTATTTTTTCAGATGTATTAGTTTTCTTCGCCTTTTTTAAACATTTTCCTGGCTATGATAAAGCTGCTGGGGGGTTGTGGGGTTTAGCAGCTTAAAAAGCACAACATCTTTGTTAACGGAGTGGTGTCACTCTGGTAATGTTCTCTAGAGTTGGTGCTGAAGGTGCGTATCCAGAACCCCAATGCTCGGGAGAACGATTTCATTGAAGTGGAGCTGGACCGCCAGGAGCTCACCTATCGTTCCCTTCTGAGGGTCTGTTGCCGTGAGTTGGATATCAGCGCTGAGCACGTGGAGAAGATCCGCAAGCTGCCCAACACCATGTTGAGAAAGGTATGGGAAAGAAAAATACAGTTGAGCTGAAACCATTTGTAATTTCTGCACAATTAATCTTTTTAAATGTGGTTCCTATACGGTTTCCTTATAACAATGAATGAATCGTAAAGGTAACTGTTATTCTGTTATATTTTTATTGTCCTTTTCTGTACAGGACAAGGACGTAGCTCGGCTGCAGGACTTTCAGGAACTTGAGGTTGTGTTGGAGAAAGCGGAGGGTTTGTCCCTTTTCTCTGGGACTGGAGGCCTAACAGACAGACCGTGCTACAACATGAAGGCCTCCCGCCTCACCTACTAGAGCTGCCACAGAGCCTGAGGTCTCCCCGCTTATGATGGGCTTCTGTAGCTACCCTTCAAGCAACCATAACTAGTTGCCCGCCCAGGTCCCTTGTTACAGCTTTGTCTGGCTTTGGTGTCGCGCCAATTTCCTAACTGGGATTTGTTTTTTCAAAGTTCTGTAGCTATTGTCCTCCTCCCGTCTTCCTCTGGCCCTCCTGCCGCTTTTGTGTACCCAACCAGTTGTAAGCGATTACTGATGCATGGTGTCCTCGATTATGTACGAAAGTATTTGGGCCCCCTTTCTCCTCTCTTTATCTCTTTCTCTCCTCCCACTGCGCTTTGTGCCAAGGCTTCAGTGGGACAACAGAGGGAGACATTGGCTTGTCTTCCTCACAGACCGGACTTGAAGGGAATTCTGTAATAGCCTTATTTGGACACATCCTGGCTGGCCGTACTGGCTGTGGACTATGGTCACAGAGGATATGACCTGGTCTGATAAGACAAAGAGCAGAGGACGACAGGAAGGATTTACATAACTGACAGATAAGTTCATCATCAGTCCACCGGATAGGACTAGTTGGACTTGCACACTGCAACTTGAATTTCTAGGAAATTGACATATAGAGTGTTATCAGATGTCCTAGCTGGTGGTCAGACTTTCATACATGCTGTAGGCATAAACCTTAGTGTCTTTTCCTGCAGAGGGCATCAGTTACTGGCCTAATTGTTAGGGTGGAGGTCGTCTTACATCTGGTGAGACTCCGGACTAATAGTACTTCTATTTGCTGACCACACATACAGTACGCTTTAATCTATATCCACACAGGGATGGACACATTTGAGTGGGAGTACTGGTTTCCCCTACATATTTTAATCAGTCATACACTGTGGAAAAATAATTAATTAGCTTTGTTTGAATTGTTCTCTTTTGTGTCTTTTACATGTCAGACAAAAAAGTATATCTTAGAGATAAATGTGCAGCAACTTTTTTTTTTTTTCCTACAAAGCATTAGCACTTCTGCTTTGCAGGGTGTGCAATTAGGTTCAGTCAGCATAACACTTAGAGGGACAGTACACCCCAGAATCAAAAATGCATATCTCTCCTCTTACCTGTAGTGCTATTTATCAGTCTAGATTGTTTTGGTGTGAGTGGCAGTGAGTGTTGGCGATGTCGGCCGTAGACATGTCTACCTTCTCTCCAATATAATGGGGGTAAGTAGCACGTCGCTTGTTGTCTTCAAAGCACAAAACACCACAACAGCAATGTCTCTTTAAAAGGGCTACATGACATCACTATTGTCAAACTTCCCTGTGTATTTCAGACGTACACAAGAGCAGATATTGAGTTTTTCAAATGTATTTTGCTGTTTTGAGCACCGCAAGCGAAGTCTCCACAGCCACGATCTCCAACAGTCCACAACTCACACCAAAACAATCTAGAAAGAAATAGTGCTACAAGTAAGAGAAAAACTATGTATTTTTGATTTGGGGGTGAACTATCTCTTTAAAACTGTCAACTGTGAAGTATTTATTTTTATTTTTGCAAATATATTGATTCTTACTAATAAAGCGAGACTGTGCGCTTAAGTAGCAAGGCTCCGTAAAGGTTGTGTTCGAGGCTCCCACTTGATTTATCATGCAACTTCATTTCAGTTGCCGTCCTTCTTCTTTAACTGTGATTAGAATCAAAACCAAAAACTAATCTAGCCAGCAAAGATACTAACTGCAGAATAAACTATCACTGCTTCAGTAAAGAATGCAGCCTTGTTAGATTTTTTTCCCCAAGTGAAAAGGAAAGAAAATAACATTTAGCAAAGGAATTGATGATCCTTGTGTTTGTGTGACACTTTGTTTTATTATTGAGTGCTTCCTTGTTCCGAAATTTAAATTCTTATTTCTGACACGACTATCTTCGTTCTATATGTTAGGTAGATTTCTTTAAATATTAACATAGTTGGCTTCAGTAAAGAAAATGTAATGTTTTCTATACGGTTGCTTAATCAGAAGTGTCTGGACTAAATGACTGACAAGATGACTACACTAAAAACATTCTTGTACTGTACATTAACAGGTTAAAAAGGCACAGCCATGTTGTGTCTGATAGTAACGTGTATGCTGCTTTCGTCAACACTTTATATTTTGATTCTCAATGCTGGGGCTCATTGAATTGAAGCAGTGCAGTAGGCAGCCGCTACACATGTCCTACAATCAAAAAGTTTCCTACCCAGTGGTAATTGTTTACTGTTGAAATGTATACCTGAAGCTCTTACTGTATTTGTATGTTTTATGATATATTTTATATTAATTTGTATGATTTTTTTAACCGGTTAGGCCTGTTGTGTACGTGTCAAAAAAAAAAGATACGGAGTGAAAAAGTGCTGTCGTTGAAGCAGAGAAGTGCAATGTGTACGGTGGAGGGAAAAGAATGTTTCCAGAAAGTTTGCCGTGAGAAGAAAGGACTACCAAGAGTGCTTATTTTCTGTTCCCAACTATGTTAAATGCTTTATGAAGTGAAGTTGTGCCACATGTTTATGGCTGGTTGAGAAAGTGGGACAGTGGAGTGGAGAAAACACCCCCTTGGCCGTTTGGTGCCTCGGGTGACTGAGAGCAGCATGTTCAGAAATGAGTTTTTAAAGGAGATAACTAACATAATTGTATTTGTTGGGTTGCTTATTGTTCTAGAAAAAGCAGAATACAGTTTGACTTAACCTATGCATTCAGAGTCTGATATTTTTATATACAGTACATCCTGTGTACTTGTAGAAATGATCTTAGGCACTGTTAAAGTTGTGTTCTTCTGTTCTGGAGACCTGTATCTGTTCTTTGATAAAGCATGGTGAAATATTCCCTCTTTTCTCTCAAACTGACCTTGTGTCTTCTAAAAAGCATTTTATGTCCATCTGACCGATTGAAATTTGTTTTGTAAAGAGTATTTATATTAATGCTCACTTTAAATTAAGAGACCAGTTACATGTTTTGCTGGGCTTTTAGTTGCAGGTTATTTTTTGTTTGTACCTGCATGTGTGTGCTGGATGTTGAGGGGAAACTCCCCAATAATTCATTGAAATGTTGTTTCAACTGTGGGCCAGTAGAGGGAGCAGAAGAGCAAATATATACCACATACAGTAGTTATGGCACTTTAATAAGAGGACAGCCTTTTTTTGTTGTTTGGATATAATTGAATTCATAAAAAGTATTTTAAAACCTGCTGTTTGGATACTGGTCAATTTTATCTTTATAGACCCTCATATATAGAGAGATATTCTGTTTTTTATCAGTAATCTGAACATTGTTGGGTTCCACAATGACAAAATAAGACATTTAAATCACCTTGAAAACATAATTTTTCACCATTTTCTGACATTTTATAGACCAAATGGTTAAATAATGAATCGAGCAAATTGCAGGTAGAAAAATGGATAATGAAAATAACAGTTTGATCACCAGAATAATGAATGAATTTAAAGTAGCACCATTTAAAAAGCACATACGTTTATTAAGGTCATACCTGCACATTGGTTCCAATAAATCTGAATGATGAAATAAATAACCATTATCAATCTACACTATTACAGATACACATTTTCACTCATCGGTTTTGACTTCCTTGAAACATAATTGAACATGTCGCTTTATTACCACTTAATAATGCTAATAAAAAGCTTTCCTGGAAAACGTCCACATCTCAAAGTTCAGTATTGTTGTACCGTCCAGCTGTGGTTTTTCACTTTTGACCTGCATTTCCACAACAAGCCAACATTGTACATTCTGTTATGAACTTAACTCACGAGACATTTTGTTATGTTCCCGTTCTGATTTAAAGAACATAAACAACACCTAAGTTATGGTCGTACTGACACACTTGTGAGTCTGTGAAATCCTTAACCTCTTCAGTGAAACCAATACAATTATGTTCATGTGGCGAGCAGATGTTCAGTGCAATCTGGAGCGCACAAATATTGCATAATCTGAGCAGAATTGTGGTGAAAAGTTAAATGTGTGTGTGTGTGTGCATCTAAATATAGGGACCAAGGAATGTATGGCAATCAGGATATATACATTTCAGTGGACGGGCATGATTCTGCGCATGTGTGCCTACATGTCTGTCCATCGGCATGTAGTGTTAGTGTCTAGACTGGAGCTGAGGAATCAGCTTAGGGCCCTGCTGTGGCTGGACGTGTCTCTCTCCTTTGTTCTGGAGTGAGACACTCATAATAAGCTTAGTATGAACAGTCATAACACCTTCATTGTTTTGAACCAGCTCCACCAGCTTCCCAGGACTCAGTCGTGGGCAAGAGAGGCTGTGGACCTGCATGGTCAAGAACCCCTAAGAGCATTTTAGAAATGGAGGCACAAGGCGACGTTACTCACAGGTACGTGCCTTGGTCGATGTGCTTGGACTATGGCCCGTGGTACAATTTGTGCCCCTCTCTAACAGGCATAATGCTCAAAGCCAATATAGAGCTACTTATTTACAACAAAAATGCATGCATGACACTTTAAAGCCACTGAGAGATTAATGCTGGGGTAAGATGTACAGTAGCTTATACATTTACTGTATATTCCAACAAACTGCGGGACCCTGTGAGTGATTTATCCTGAAAGAATGTACTGGAGCTGGACTTACTGAACTGAAGTATAAGGATTTGGAGGAAGAAAAATAAATGCCAGGGTCATCCTATAAATGTGTGTCAGACATGTCATTCTTGAGCTCTGAAGGGGAACGTGATTAAAGAAATAGTTCCAACATTTTAGAAAATATTCTTAATCTTAAGTAATATTTTAAGTTGGATGAGGAGCCAAATCAGACATTTTTTTTTCTGAGGCTGTAGTATGCTTAGTTTTAATGCTACTGGTTGCATACAAGTATCACGTGAAACTTCCAGTTTCACGTGATACCTCCACTGGTACAAACCATGTTATGAGGGGGCTTAAAAGGTTAGAGTAAATTTTGGCAGGCGAAAAACAACTATGGCCTCTAACTCAAATAGCCAAATGAAAATTGGTTCTGTGCAACAAGATCTCCAACCTAAATGACAGAATAGGTCTTTTGTCAATATGACCCATAATGACCCATATGAGCGTTTCGCAGCTTGCGGTACAGAGTGGAGCGGAGCATTATAGGGCATATGTCATTATATGAGTTACACAGTGATGTAGTGGTTAGCACTCTTTCCTCCCAGCGAGAGGGTCGCCGGTACGACTCCGGCCTGCGGCTCTCCTGTGTGGAGTTGCATGTTCTCCCGTGCTCTTAGGTTTACTTGGTGACTCTCCCGTAGGAGTGAATGCGAGTGTGATTGTCTGTCTCTATGTGTGAGCCCTGTGACAGTCTGGCGACCTGTCCAGGGTTACCCCTCCTCTCGCCCAATGTCAGCTAGGATAGGCTCCAGCCACCCGAGTTTGGATAAGCGGTTAAGGAATGAATGTATGTCATTATATTTACACGATTGTAAAAAAAAAAAAACAACAACTGCTGGAAGTGACATAGTTACATAAAAACGTGATGCACAGAACCTGAGGCACGGATGTTCTGTGATGTTTAAAACACATCGGACACAAACCCCATTCTCCTGGTGAAAGTCAGAGGTATGTTCGACCCATCCACCACCCCGAGAGATAATTCCACCACTTGAAGTCAGCGTCACCGTCATTCATAAATTTTTGGCCCGCTAGAGGGCAGCGGTGGACAGTCTAAAACATAAACATGGGTCATATTTTGCTGCCTGCACAAGCGACCTATAGGATCGTTCTATGGGTAATAGGGTATCCAAAACTCTATGCTAATCCCATTCAGATTGAGAAAAAAATGATGCATACATGATTGTGATAAATTACATTCAAGCACTAGAGTCTAGAAGCTTTGCATCCTCATTAACTGCAAAACTTCATATTGCGAGAAAAAAAATAAAAAAGGACCTTGAGACATCTCTTGAGGTACAAAGCTGTTTTGGACTGGGCTCAAAAAGATAGTGAGCGTGCACACAGAAGGTCAAAGTCAAGGTCTGATTGCAGACAATGCATGTGCTGAAGGCAGATAGGCCGTCGGAGCGCCCTGCGTGGGGTCCACCGTGAGGCTTTATTCAATATGTGACATGCCCTGTAGCCCCAGTGTCGGCTATGCTGGGAATGCAGGGTCTCGAGGGGTGGAGGTTAGGGGTGAGTGGGTGGGCAGACACTGAAAACACAGCTTGACTGTGTTTATGCATTTGAAATTGAGAGCGTGTGTGTGTGTGTGTGTGTGTGTGAAATGGTATGTCATTTATGCATCCATTCTATGTAGGCGATTGTCGTTATAACCAGCCAATGTTGACCATATTCACTGTAGACTTGTATGTATTGTACATGCATGTGCATGAGTCTCACCTGTGTGTGTGTGTGTGTGTGTGTGTGTGTGTGTGTGTGTGTGTGTGTGTGTTTTCAGTGAAGGCTTACAGACACAGACCAGACTAAGACTGCAGGGTTCGGCCTGGAGAGCCTCGGGGCCTCTTTGGGCTCAGCAGGGACTCGCTTGGGAAGCTCAGTTTCCATACTCACATACACACTTATTTACACACACAGCAAGGCTGCTAAAATGTTAAATTTTCTGTTATTATGAAGATAAAATGTAGACCAGCAAACTTGCTTAGTATAGCTCCTAAAATACAATAATGCCGTGTCACTGTGTGGTCAGATCGGTACATACTCCTTCTTCTTTCCCTTCATGTTCTTAAGCGAACAGACCACCAGCCTATTTGTTTTGTTTTGAAGCCCCCTTTTCTGCTACACTTCCTGGAATTGGCTTTTTGGGAACAAACCGAGTATTCACAATATGAAATCAAGCTGTCTACTTGTTGTGTCTTCATACAGGTCAATATTCTGAAAAGCCTGATCCCCTAAAGTTTAACTATCCGTGTTATCAGTGGTGGACAAAGTATTCATATCCCTTGTTAAAGTAAAAGCACAAATACCACACTGTGAAATTACTCCACTACAAGTAAAAGTCCTGCATTCAAAACTTATTTAAGAAAAAGATAAAAACAATAATAATATATATATACATACACTACTGGTCAAAAGTTTTAGAACACCCCAACTTTTCCAGAATGTTATTGAAAATGATGCAGTTTAATGTAAATCATAGAATCAATTTAGAAAGGAAGATGTATTCTAAACTGTTGACTCATCCAAGTAGCACCTTAACAGAAAGAACAGCTGAACACACTCAATGGAAATCAAATATTCTTCAGAAAGTTCTTCCCAACTCTGTTGCAGAAGTTCCCTTAAATGTGGAGCAACTTGTAGGTTGTGAGTGATCAAGAAAAGTTGGGACACCTGTAGGAATTAGTAGCAACTTATCAACTTTCAAGCCTCCGTTGCTGCAGAACTGCTTTACGTTTTTAACCCATTTCTTGTTCCCTGAAAAAGGCTTTTTTGTATTATTCTGAAATGTACATTTTTTTTCAGTTTTGGTTAAGCTTACCTTTTTTTATTTACCTCTGGCAGTTCCAGTTACCTTTGTACCCTTTCAAGCTGTTCATTGGACTTGAACTGCTTGAATTTCAATAAAAAAATAGAAAAATTGTGGTGTTCTAAAACTTTTGACCGGTAGTGTATTTATATTATATATATTCATGTTAAATCTGGACCTGAAAAGTAACTTAAGCTGGCAGATAAATGTAGTTGACTAAAAAGTATGATATTTGCCTGTAAAATGTTACATAAAATGGAAATACTCAAGTACCTCAAAATTGTGAGTAAAACATACTTAGTTACATTCCAATACTGCACGTTATCACTACCAACACTACACAGCATTGCAACATTGATTATGGTGAATTTGGTCATAGCAGAAGTAAGTACTGCTAAAAAAATGTAATGTTTTTAATTTATACATTTCATAGTCAACTTTTGTGTTTTAGTATTAACACAGAGACTTTAGGTATGTGGAGACATGTTTTTCATGCCAAGTTACACCACTTATCCTGAATGACAAGAACATTTGCATTTTTTTGGTCACCACTACTAAGAGCTACTGGGGCATTTTCCAAAGTATTTTCTTTTTATTAAAGGCCAAAAACTCAAGAGTGCACCATCATCTGGTGCACTTTCATACTTTTATCCCCTATCTGGATGGCTGCTGGTGGTGTTGCATTTTTTGAGGTCCAGAAACCTTTAGAGGAGAAAGAAAATGAAGTAGGAGGATAGAGGGCTTCACTTGATAACTGCCCACAGTGTATATAGCCATTAACAATTAACAACAACAATAACAATAAATACACAATGTGACACATACTGTATATACTCAAGCAGTTTGAATGAACATTTTGGTTCATTTGAGTGCAGAAGTCAAACCAGAACAGGATCTCCAAAAAACTAAGAGGGAGAAGACACTGAGTTTGGTGCCATCTTCTGGAGACTGGCTATTTGTTCAGATGGAGAAGAGCTTTACAGTAAACAGTATAAATCATCATGCAGCATCAAAGTATGTGGTAAAACAGAAATGTGTTTATACATAGAATAATTTAAGACCCATAATATATCCTCTTATATTAAACCCTTGACTATATTAAGCATTAGCTAAAATGTGACAAAGTCTGTTAACTGATAGAGTTGTGTGACTGCAAAACACTTTTATATAGATCATATTCAGTAGCTTGTATCTTTACATTATATTTTAGAAGCTCCAAAATGTTTATTTTTGTCGTTAATTGTCTAGTGAATGTTATCTACTTTACGTTTTTGCTTAATATGTCCTTGTCCTCTGCAAGCTAAGGGTTAAGGCAGCCAGCCTTGCGCACAGGTGTCTCGCCAGTCCTTTCTGAAACAGCGCCTGCAAACTGTTGGCGAACTTTTTTTCCCCTTTAATTAAGTTGATCATAACTGTAACTCAGCTGGGATTTGCTGTCCGACTAGACAGGCCACTGTAATTCATGTAGTTAGATCTTAAGTGGGTTTGCTGACCGCAGCCCTAATCTCTCGCTACTATTAAACGTGGAGCGACTAACCTGGAGAGCTCTCCACATCGACACCGGTCCCTGCACGCTCCCATTCCGCTGCTTTCCTGCTGCATCTGATTCCAGTGGTTAGACAAGTAATTGCGCGACGGTTTGAGTATAGTTTACAGAAGTTTTTTCGACTTTAACGTGTTGCGTTTTGAAGATTTTTTTCCCCCGTTACGCATCGGATATGTGGTGGATGCTGTTTCCCCGATGGATTTGGTTTCTGCTGGGACATTGTTACACTATTCTGATTTATATGGACAGCTGCCGCGTGAGAGCAATGCCCATGCCCATGTCTGTGGCAAAAGTGGTGTACTCTCACGCAGGTCTGTGCCCGAACGACTTGAACCCGAACCTGTGGGTGGATGCTATGAGCACCTGCATGCGCGAGTGTGAATCTGACCAGGTGAGTGGACCTGAAGCTGACGGGGATGTAGCCCTCTGCGAGTGAAATGCGGAGACAAAAGGGGACAATAGGAGATCTGGACATAGGGTCTGCTATGTCCTTTAGTAGACCAGGATCTTGAATGTGTTTTCACTGTGCATGAGGTGCTGCATGTGGGATTAAAAGAAAAATACTAAACAGAAACATAATTAGAAAAATACTCTTACCGACGTCTCATTTTTAACTAAATTTCCCCCCTTCAAGTTTTTTTAATTCATGCTGTCATGATGAGCAGATAAAAGTCAACAGTCACCCAGACTGAGAAGTTTATTATTATTATTATTATTATTATTTTCCACAAAAACACAGTAGGTATAGTGCAGTAAAGTATCCCAAATGATTTATTCAGAGTCCTCCCCTGTTTGAATAAATAAAAAGATATATTATCAAACACATTAAAAAAAAGAGAGAGCACAAAGAAAAAGAACATAATAGAATACTGAACATATGAACAGGAACATCTGCATAAATTGAATATGAAATTATAAAATTATTTAACTGTCCTAAAGTTTGCAAGGAAGTTTCAGTGGTATACTCATAACTGGATATCTGAATTTCATCAGAAAAATAACTGATGTTTTGATGCTGATTTTCTTTTTTGCCATGTTGAATATATGGCAATGTCTAAAGATAATCTTTTTAAAAAGTTTAAATTTGTTTTTAATCTAAATCTCCTAAATCTTGGAGATCTTGCCTGTAATTCACGTTAATTCATTAAATAATTCTCTGATCTAAATTCATCACAGTGAAATCTGTGGGTAATATTTGTTTAACGAGGATTTCACCAAAAATCAAAATTTTTTCTCTGTTTAATGCAGTATTTTTATTCCACTACAGTAGTAGAAATGTTTTTTCTTCTTCTTCAACTTTAGGACTGTGAGACATTTGAGAAGTGCTGCCCTAATGTATGTGGTAACAAGAGCTGTGTGGCATCACGCTATATAGACGTCAAAGGCAACAAGGGCCCCATAGGAATGCCAGAGGGCGCCACCTGCGACAAGTTCATGTGCTCTCAGCAAGGCTCCGAGTGTGACATCTGGGATGGCCAGCCTGTTTGTAAGTGCCGGGACCGCTGTGAGAGAGAACCCCACTTCACATGCGCGTCTGACGGCATGACATACTATAACAAGTGCTACATGGATGCAGAGGCCTGTTCCAAGGGTATCTCTATCTCTGAGGTCACCTGCAGGTAACATGTTAAGTATTTTAAGTCTCTACTTATTTTGTTTTTGGTGTGATAAGGTAAAGTTGTCTTGTTTGACATTTGAAAAATCTTTCTGGCTCTAGCATAGAAAGATAAAGGTATTCTGTGTGTAATTAGTCAAAATAATAATTAGAGGGGGACTATTATGCTCATTTTCATGAACAACATTGTATATATAGAAAATAATAAAAGCATAATAGGTCGCCTATAAAGGAGAATCTTTTACCCCTTTTCGACCAACGTGAACCTTGTTCTTGTGCTGGTTCATAGGTGGTTCAACTTGCAAACCTTCTCAGAAGCTGTTTGCTTTTCCGCAAGCACAATAACAATTGTCTCTTTACAAATGTTGCGGGCCTACATTGGCATCAAGACACGACTCCAACACATTTGTGCTGCTCGTCTTGATCGATATGGACTGCGATTACGTTCGTTCTTATTAGGTGCGTTTCCATTATAGTCGAATACCCAAAATGAGGCGGGTCTCCCTCACCGAAACACCCCTAATTTGAATGTGAGCCGCCCCAAGCGGCCGTTTGACTGGCCGTTTTTTGGCCCTGTCAAAGAGCAGGGCCATTTTTCTCAGCTGAAAAAAGCCTGGTTGCTGATTGGATAGAATGCTAAGCGGGATGTGATGTAGTACTCCACGCCACAACAACACACGCCATTTTTAAAAGCCGGCGAAGTAGCGAGTAGTCACACAGCAAGCTCTGTTCCTTCCATCTCGGCTTCTCCTTCCTTTTTGTTTACGTTGGGCGCGTCTTCCGTGTCGCGAATCGATTACGCGGCAATCGAAAACCATACGTCACCCTTGGAGTCTCGTAAATCCCTCTGGGGCCTTTTTTTTTAATGGAGACACGCCGAGTGAGCGGTCGAGTGAGCGGCCTTTTGAAAGGGCGTGGCCTGAAACTTTCCCAGCGGCCACTTTTTACCCTAAAGGAAACGCACCTATCAATACTGAACGTAAGATGTTGGTGTTAGCCTTTGTTGTAAGCTAACACTAACCTGTGCTAATCACATTGCAGTTAAAAACATTTAAATTAAATTAATGATACATGTTTTAGTCGGTCTTGTTGGTCATGATAATCCCGCCCCAGCCCCTGACGTAAGCGATTTGTTGTTCAAGACCAGCAAAGAGTTGGTGCCTATCTGGAACCAGTTTTCCTGGCTGAGCACCAGGCTGTCGAAATGCAGAAAGAAAGAAAGAACTGGTTCAAGATTAGGCTATGAACCGGCCCTTGGGGGCATTTGACATATCCTTGCTCTGATTAATTCCTTTCTTATTCAACCTTCTTACAGGTATCACCTGACCTGGCCAAACACCAGCCCTATCCCAGCAGAGACCACCTTACATCCCACCACCGCCCTCCAGACCACCCTCCCAGCCGACATCCAGCTTCCCACCATACACAGCGGCCTCACCCAACAGGCTGTTTTTGTAGGTGAGACAGCGAGCTTCCTGTGCGAGGTGTCTGGAAAGCCACATCCGGAAATCACCTGGGAGAAACAACTGAAGGGCAAAGACAACACCATAATGAGACCGAATCATGTCCGCGGAAACGTTGTGGTCACTAACATTGGCCAGCTGGTCATATACAATGCACAGCTTCAGGATGCCGGTATCTACACGTGTACAGCTAAAAATGTTGGGGGAAGTGTATCGGCACACTTCCCCTTGGTAGTGATCAGGAAGGAGGCGAAAGGTAAGAATGTAGAGGGGAACAGTACCAACCTGCCATTTCCAGCTCAAGAGTGTCTCAAGAGTCCAGACACAGATGACTGTGGAGAAGAAAGCATGAGCTGGTACTATGAACCAAAGAGGAACAATTGCTTCACCTTCACGTACAGTCAGTGCAATAAAAACCGCAACCATTTCGACACCTACGAAACCTGCATGCTGTCATGTGGAGGAGAGCTGGCGGCTCCCTGCAGCCTCCCGAGCCTCCAAGGGCCCTGCAAGGCCTATGAGCCTCGCTGGGCTTATAGTAGCCGTCTCAAAAAGTGCCAGTCCTTCGTGTACGGAGGCTGCGGCGGCAATGAGAACAACTTTGAGTCCAAAGAGGCCTGTGAAGAGATGTGTCCCTTTCCGAAGAACCACAACTGCAAGGTATGTAAGCCCAGAGCCAAGATGGTCACCAGCTTCTGCAAGAGCGACTTTGTGATCCTCGGGCGTGTGACCGAGCTAACAGAGGAGCAAGAGTCAGGCCACGCTTTGGTGACAGTGGAGGAGATCTTGAAGGATGAGAAGATGGGTCTGAGGTTCTTTGGCAAAGAGCCCCTTGAGGTGACTCTACTCAACATGGACTGGAACTGCCCCTGCCCCAATGTCACCACAGCCGACGGGCAGCTCATCATCATGGGGGATGTTGAAAATGGGATGGCCGTCCTGCAGCCCGACAGCTTTGTAGGCTCCTCCAGCGCACGTAGAATCAGGAAGCTTCGTGAGGTTATCCACAAGAAAACCTGTGATTTCCTTAAAGATTTCACAGCCATCCAGTAGAGTCTTCTAAAAGTTGCACACTCGCTGAGAGTCAGTTTTGTTGTTTTCTGATTATTCAAAGCTCCAGTGACCTCATCAGTCTGACCGACTGCCACAAACTTAAAACGAGTAACTTATCTGTAACATTGGATGTTTTTCTCAGCCCAGTGGCTAGGCAAAAATATTGGCACCGACATTTCTGCAAACCACGGACACCGTATTCCCTCAATTTAAAGCCGGGCCCCTATTAGTGACCGGCCTCATTTAGTAACCGGGTGTAAAAACAATTTTTAGTAAAGAAAAGCCGGCCTCTTTTATAAGCCGGGTGTCTTACCGGTGTTATGTCAAAGTCTGTTCCCCCGTCGATATATGTACCCCTTACCTTAACCTGCACCAACCTGACCTCTGACCCCAACCAGTCGTCCTTTAAGTTGCTTAACATGACCCCAGGTTTACCTTAACCCCAAACAGTTCTCTCTACAAGGCCTAACCTTAAACTTAAATCCTAACTCCAACCGCGGAGGTGATGCTACGGACAACACCATTCAGGAAACATCATTTGACGGGGTAACAGATTTCGACACAACACCTGTACTTTGAAGTTTCACCACACGAGTTAGTACTGTAGGTAAATGTCCTATTCATTCTCTGTAAAGTTGAGCCGTTTATGCAGGTTCTTTTGGGCTTTTTAGTAGTTTAGACATTTTAAATCCTGCTTAAAATGAACATTCAGCGTGCTGTTCATTGTTTGTTTACATCCGAGTACTTCCAATATGGCCGACATCCGGGTAACTGGCTCCAATGCGCTGTGTAAAACACTCTAAAAAGTGCCGGTCAGAGCTGCTCTGATTTTCTTTTTTTAATAAAAGCCTCCTTCAAATAATAGCCTGCCCCTATTATTTTCAACACCTGTTAGCAGGTGCCATGCAATGTTCCATGGCTTTTGTGCCTAACCTAACCACGCCCTCACCGGTTGTGAACTCTTGGGATTAACGTGTCATTGGCCGTCTATTTCAGACAGAATTCTTCTTCTCCTTCCGATAACTTTGCTTTCTATTTTGCAGGGGCACCGCCCACTACAATTGTGATTGGTTAAAAGAAATACAAACAGCCAGAGTGTGCCAGACGTATCCTCAATGCTGACAGCGCTTTGAAGATAGGTCCTGCTATGCAAAACTAACGTATCTGTGGTTTGCGAAAACGTACAATGCCAACACCTATTCTGACAAACTGGGTTTTTTGTTCTTTCCTTAGTTTTTACCTTTGTCACTGATCATTTCTGTCAGATGCTGCATCAAAACTCTTTTTTGTTGTCCACACCTTGGACATGCTGTCTGAAAAAGGCAGGAAAAATAGTATTAGTCATAAGTATTTACCCTGTAAAAAGTATTTAATCTTTATAACTGTTCTCTAAAAAAGCATTATAGGGTTTCCTTTTTCAAATGTTATCTTAAATACACTATTATCATTCATTTAAGGGTATGTATTGATATGATTGGTACGTTTGCTTTATTTTTTTGTGCGTTATTCCATCTGTCTGGAGCACTTTAGCTCACAACGATGCAATTTGAAGCCTCAGTTTATTTACCAGAATCAAATAAGCTCTTCCATATTTTGTGGAATTTATTTTGATAAGTTTTAATTTACAATACAGAATATGTATGTGGACTTCTGTACTTTGTATTTATTTTTCTTGATCTACTTCTTATATATATATAAACATAAACATTATCTTTATAGATACATAAACTGTATACAGGCATAAGGTAACTATTTGAGTCTAATTACATAGAGAGCAAACATTTTTTTTATGTTGTCTATAATATATTAGTGTCCATTAAAACCTTTATGACATATAATGGCAAAATGAATAAAGCTGATTTAGAGAATACTACAGGTGTCCTTGCTTTGTCATGTTGTGTTGTTCCCTGTGTTGAAGACAAAATACCCAACATGTTCTGAGCTTATCAAAGGGTTCATGCAGGCAGTGCATCCCTCCATCCATGTCCTCCTGCTCTTCCTTGTATTTCACACACACAGGGCCTAGTCTGAAGCAGGTCACATTCCAGCCCAGCTGTGGTGGCCCGCAGAGCTGTGTGTTGTGTTGTGTCTGGGTCTGGGGCCCTCGCATAGCACACACCCCACCGGCCATCTATTGGCCTTGTGCGGCCCCTTTCATGTGCAAGAGGCCGGGGTGAAGGGGAAGAGGAGGAGGAGGTCTCTCTCTTTCACTCACTCTGTTGGCCACATCTGTGTTAAAGGGGTATAACAGAGAACAGAGAGAGGAATGAAGGACAAATTAGGGGATGTAACTCCTAAAGCTAAGATGTAGCTTTGATTATGTAGAATTGTAGAAGTCCCAGCTGTTCGTGCTGGAGCTTGTGGCTAAATCCTGATGTGGAAAAGATTGAAAAAAATTAAGTATAAAGGTGCAAACAGTTGCAATGTCAGGTAGAATCAATCAACGCTAGATCTGTAGGACACCTTAGGAACAAAATATGTCACCAGGTCCAACAGGGCATACAGGAACTAGAACTTAAGGAGCAAACTAACCAGTAGGCGTTCTCCCCCTTCCCCCTTTGCCCTTATATCCCCTTCTCTAACCCCCTTTCCTCAGCCTTCTTCCTCAACTGCCTGCTCACTCAGACCAACAGCCAGCCAGCCTCGAGTGGCGACCTCTGACCCCGCTAATGAAAAAGAGGCCACTAAGGAAAAGGCTACTTTCATTAGAACTGTTGACAAGTGTTAAGTGACTGGCCAAGCTCCAGACTAGTTCTGCACAGACCCCTTGATGCTCTACACATCACAGCCGGCTGCTGATTTCAGTATCAAGTTCACTTAGAGACCACCAGCCAGGCAGCTTGCCAGACAGACCATAATAATAAGCCAGACAGCCGCAGGCACAAGGGGGTGGGTTGGGGGTTGGTGGGGGGGCACAATGCCCCCGGTGACACAGGAATTGCAGTGTTCTGAGGGACGGTCGACTTTCTTTCCACAAAACTAATACACAGCAATGGGTGAAGAAACTAACATAATGTACACATGCCCAAAAACTGTACATTATTAAAAGGCGAAAAGCTAGTTTATTTAAAAGATTAGACCCATTATAGTGTCATACTCACGTTGAACAGTTAAGAAGTGGATTGAAATCAATGCAGCAGAAGCAGGGATATGTTGTTGTTTTTTTAAATTGCATGCCTTCCTCTTCAAAACCTGCTGCCTACACTGTCGAAAAAGTCTTCCAAAAATGTCTTGTATTGATTAGAAGGTTTTTCTTGTTTTTTCTACATTAAGTGCAAATGATGTAAAACAAATGTTTTTATTACAAATATTTACCATAAAATCAAAGAAATTAAATCTGTAATAAATATCATGGAACATTAAAGGTTTCTTTTTTCCTTTTCACTGTATTTTTCAATTGTTTAATGGTATTGAATGTTAAATAACAGTGAATCTGTTTTTGTTACAATAAAAAGCTTAAATTTAACGTAAAAAAAAATTGCCCAACACATATTAAAGTAAAAAACAACAACAACATCAACCTGTAGTTATACTACAGATATACTTCTTAATACATATCTGAACTCTAATCTTTAAAGAATTATCTGTAAAATAACTATTATTTGACGGTAAGTTTTTGGCAACTTTTGCTGCCACACATTTTGCTCTTTTTTTTTTTTTAACCTTTTTTATTTTGAAGAAGTACTTGACCCACAATTCTCAACTCTTCCACCAACAGTTTGATGGAGATTCTGATGTGTTATGCTATTATTTATTATTTCGTTAGTCTCAAGCTTCCCCTTTGATGTGATACACCAAGATCAAAGAGTCGTTTTTCTGTCTACTGTGTGCACCGGGAGACATTTGGATTGGCAGAGACATGTCTGCTGTGAAATATTCTTTTTTTGATAACTCTTGGTCAAAAACATTTACATTTCGTTTTAGGAAGAAAGAGAAATATTTTAAGATAGAAATGTGGATAAAGAGAAAATGTGTGAGGATGCAGGTCGATCATCTTGGGGAGCTGCTGTGTGCACTCAGTGAGGTGAACTGTAAACACACATACACTCACATAAGCACATGTCACACAGTATATTCAGGGTTGTAGTGGTAGGTTGATGAAAGGGTGTAAATTACTAGGTCAATGGATAAGTAAGGAAGTGTGTATCCTTAGTTGTCCTGCATAAACCCTCCATTACCTGACTATAGTATATATAGTATATATATATATATACTAGTATATACTATAACCAGGAGTGGAAGGTACAGATTACATTTACACAGGCAAGAAGCGCCTGTGGCTACATAGGCCTACACCAATTCGCTCTGGATTTCCATGCCTGACCCATCTAATCTGTAAGTCTATTTAGCCTACCTATTTTACGGAGTTTTAAAGTGTGCTACATGGTTCAATTTTCCAATAATATTCGAATAGTTTCCAGTGAATATCAATGTTCAATGTGTATGTGCTGGATGGTGTGCACACCGATTGCAATTTTCTGGCCGATCACCGATCACCGATTTTTAAAAAGCTTGACCTGCCGATTCCGATTTTGGCCGATACCGATTTTTTATAACTCACAGCATACACCTTCAATGTTTGAATCTTATTATATTGAAAAACAATAACGCAGCAGTATTTTTCTTTAAGAAATAAAGGAAATCACAATGTCTGAGGTAGTTAATAAAATATTGAACTTAAAATAAATAGCAACAATTTACAGGACAAACTAACAACAGAACTGCAACCATAAATAAAGTGGGTTTTGTTCTGTTCAACATACAGACAACTAGGGAGGGCATCGATTTTCGAATATTCAAATAGTCATTAAATCATAAAAAATCGAATAGTTCATCATATCTGGAAGAAAAAAAAGTTGTATTACTGGTGCCTTCCACACGGGGGCAGCATAGCATTTGATGATATAGTGTGGCGGCTAGATGCCAAGCTGTAGAAGAAGAAACAAACGGAGAGGGTTTTCCACATTCGCCGCTGATCATAAACATAGTGATCGGGATTTAACCAGCATTGCTAACTGTGCACAGAGTGTCCGGTGCTTGTTGTAAACAAACAGAGATCGCTAAGGCCGCGTTCAGACTGCCAGGCAAAATCCGATTTTTAGCCCATCCAGATTGGAACTGGATGGCTCTTTTGAAGTCTGAACAGTCACCAATCACATGAAATCCGATTTTTGCGAACCGGATCGAAACCACCTTCGGGAGGTAGTTTCAGATTGCGTAGATTCAGATGCGTCTCAGTCTGAACCGCTCCAAGTCCAGTCATGCTACGCCGCACACGTAGCGCCGGCAGCGCGGAGACGAGGTGTCCACCGGCAGCCGCGCCCGACTCATGCGGGCCCGACGGGGGCGTCCATCTGCCCGGTTTCTCCCCTGGTGCGTCTGAGATGTTCTGCACCTCTACTGGACAGTGATAAGGCCAATATACTGAGGTGACATGCCTCCCTCATGTTTGTTGTTGTTGTCGCAATTATATGACGTCTGACGCGGTGACGACGTCAGACGCTCTGACGCCGTTACTATGGCAACCTGTCAGATCAGTCAATAATGTGGCCCAGTCTGAACAGAGCCATATCTGATTTGGACACTTGCTAAAAATAGTGTGGACAGTCAGCCCTAGTAGGAATCTGATTTGAATCAGATTCGCCTGCAGTCTGAACGCGGCCTAAGTGAACACCTGCTGTAGCAGCAGCACATACACACTGTACTGCTACAGAACTAACTGTAGCTAACTGCCGCTAACAGCGGCTCTTCTTAACGAGCTGGCCTCTGGCTCAGAGCTGCCAAGTGTCACGCTTTGAGTGTGACAGTCACGCAATTTAACCCATTCTCACACAACACGCCACACTTGACATTTCTCACGCTTATATTTCCCCATTCAATACTCTTTATTTATTTTTTTCATGATAATAAACTTTCATCCTCGCGGCCTAAATCCGATAAATAAACCAATCAGAAGCAACGTAAGGCGGGTCTTGGCGTCTCTAACTTTCTTTCACACACAACAGCGCTGACATTTAAAACCCACTCGACGTTGCTTGAAGACAGATGGTAATTAACTACTCAATTTTGTTGACAGTTGATTCACTGTTTCTCCTTGAGTTTCCTAGTTAATGTGTACTGTTTTAAGGCTGCTATAAGTCTATCACTGTCCTGTATTTGTTGCAGAGCTGTGTAACATTTATTTGCCTCTTCTCTTGACCAGTTCACACTTGAAAAAGAGACTCTAACGTTAGTCTCAATGTGTGTGTGTGTGTGTGTGTATGTCAGAGTTACAGACTTGTGAATATCAATTTAGACCCCTCTAAAGCAGTGTTTCTCAAAATTCTAAATTTCAAGGTCTATCCTTAACTCTGACAGTATACAAATGGAACCAAATTAGCTTTATTGGCATGAATGGTATCAACCTTTGTCGCCAAAAGCAGAACATACATACAGACATGCAATTCAATTACAATACAATTAATACAATACATTAAATATTAATACAAACATATTAAATATTTTACATTAAATATATTTCATATTAAATCTCTCTCCTTCACGCTCTCGCTCTCTCTCTCTTTTGGCAAACATGGCGGAAGGCGGAGCAGACACGCCCATAGACAAATAGACGCAGCATCGGCTGCACCTAAATTACTTAAAAAAGACACAAAATGACAGAAAAAAGACACATTACTAAAAAAAGACACAACATTACTAAAAAAGACACAGAATGAACAAAAAAGACACAAAATAACTAAAAAGACACAAAATGACAGAAAAAAAGACACAAAATAACTAAAAAAAACACACAAAATGACAAAAAACTAAATTACTTAAAAAAGACACAAAATGACAAAAAAGACACAAAATGACAGAAAAAAGACACAAAATAATTAAAAAGGACACAAAATGACCAAAAAAAGACACAAAATAACTAAAAAAGACACAAAATGACCAAAAAAAGTGCCATGGGAAAGAGAGAAAGATGGCCTATATTTTGCATTTTGTTGTCCAAGTAGCTGTTACTTTGTTCAGTGACAATAAAGCTCAATCTAATCAATTCTAATGACTGTTGATTGAGGGTGTGTGGTGGCAGCGGGGCTCAATGGGTGCTCAGCAGCCCTAAAGCTCTGACCCTCGACTCGCCCCTGGCCGCTGGCATGTAGGTGAGGACATCAGTCTTAAGGAATAAATCAACGTTAAAAGGCCAAAGGCATCATGGTGCTAGAGTCTCACTCTTGTCATTTTCTGAAACTTGGCAGCCCTGCTCTGGCTTGTTAGCGGCTCGTTAAGAAGAGTAAGAAGGAGTCGCTGGATTTGTCTCCAGTCGCTTTCTTGAAAAATAGTTGCTAAGTGGGGGTCTGAAAAGTTGCTGAATTTAGCAACAAAGTTGGGAGCACTGCTTCGCCGGTGGGGGGTTATTATCTAGGTAGATAAGATCGCTAGATATGATCGGTTTGGCGTAAAGGAATCAGCCGATCGCCGATCCCGCAAAATTAAGGAAATCGGCACCAATCGATCGGTGCACCCCTAGTTTTATGGAGTTGCAGACATTGTAGTGGTCTTCATGTATGTAATTCAGGGATGACATTAATGTTGTTTAGCGTAATGCCCATAATCATTTGATATGAGATACTTACATGCAATATAGTATATCAGCTAATTGGGTTCATGTTAATGTACTTTTAGTGCTATTTAGTATACTGCGTAATATGCTATCTCACGATTAGCATGCTAACGAATACATACATCCAACGGGCACTGCACTAGTGATAATTATTACAATAAAATGGCCTAGCAGAAAAGTTTGACCTGGAGCAGATGGTGGAGGACTTTGAGGTGCCTGAGATTCCCAGTGACGTGCAGACAGGTGAGTAATGTTACAACACTATGACTGTGAAAGGGATGTGCAAGCTCTCCTTTTGTTTTTGCTTCAATATGTGTTTGGGTCAGTGACAAATAAGGGTTGGCAAGACGTCAGATGGTGTGTAACCACAAAAGAATGATAAATATTAAATACTTTATCCACCTACAGTGTATTTAAGTGGACTTAGAAATATGTTTTTTTTTTTTTTAATGAAGTAATTATATGTATGAATATTTCTACATTTACACATTACGCCAATATTGAGCAGAACATATTCTTAAAACATTTTTTTCTACATTTTGGACAAATTATGTTAAAACATTTATATACCATAATGTTACAATGTAAACGTGGATTGTATTTTTTCTCTCATTTTAGTTCACATTTACTTTCCTGTATATAGATATTGATATCAGATTTTTTATGAAAAAAATGAGTGGTTACACCAAGTGACAATGGGTTAGATCACGTCATGGACCCGTTTATATCGTGAATTTATGTTTGTGTTGTCTGCCTTGGTGATGTTTTATTCTGCCGTTCGTTCCATAAGGAGGCTATTTAATGGATGTAGGCTAGTCTAATAGGCCCAATGTTTATTGCACCTGTCATGGTATACTTTCTTATTTATTGTTTAATCATTTTTGTCCCGAGTTTTGTCCTTTTTTCTGTTTGATACTAGTCTAACTGCACTGATGAAAGTGGTTCTGTACTTCTATTAATAAACAGTTAAGTTTTAGTATGAACAGGAGCCAAGTTTTGTCTTATGAAATTGAACTGCTCAGTGATTTGGACATGACGACAGACATACTTTTTACATATTTATTTTTCCATTGTACTGAGAATGTACGTAGAATTTCTTTAACAGTACATCTACTTGAGTAAATATTCTACTACTCTTTCCATCCCTGACTATAACCATAATCACATCCCACATTCTCCGTTGATTTTTACAGTACATGAGCTATAAAGCATACAGCATGTACAGTTAACTAGATAACACAATAAAGAAGCTAATGTGCAAAATTAAATAAGTTTTATAGAGTAGAATTAATTAAAGTAAAGGTAAGTAATTTGGAAATCTACATTCCTGCTGTTTGTGCAATAACTAGATTTGTCCACTGGGTGGCAGCATTTCACACAACAATTCCTGTGACTGAGTACTGTCAACTGACCTCAGTATAACTTTGATGTGTCAAATACTTGTGTTTTAAATTTGTACTCATCAGCAAAAATACACTGTTAAATATTCATCCTAACATATTTATCCATCAATAATGTATTTTTAAACAAAAAAAAATCTGTGTATAAAATGAGAAAATTCAACTTCCTGTTAAGTGCAATCTCTCTGAACCCCAACATGAAATGAATGTTTTCTTTAAAAGATCGGTAAAAAACAATACACCGTTTATTGTAGGGAGAAACTTGAAATTTGAACATTCTGACCTTGAATAGATCATAGGTTACGAAAGTAACCAAAAGGAAGTTTGGTTAAAATGTTTTTTTTTTCTGTCAAAATCACTTTATTCTACATGTCTCATTTAAAACGTTGCCACAAATAAAACATTAAACCCACTGAAAATTGGACAGATCTGCAGGTTGTTTTTCACAGAGCAGAGAGGAGAGGACAGGAGAGGTTGTAAAAATGCGAATAGTTCAATATGTGGAGCATGTGGAGACCATAGACTGTATGGTGGAGAACCATTTTATTCTCCAATATTCATGACAGTTGTGGGGATAATTTTATTTAAAAAAAAAAATGTATTCCAATTTTTAAAAAAAGGATTATCAGTGAAATTGAACTTTTCTTTCCTGATGCATGACATTATAACATTTTTGAGTTGTTCTCACATGATTATGCTGATTCCATTCCATCCTGAAACTGCTTGGGGTTCAAAGTGTTAAAGTGAATACTGCTTTCAGCTTTTACAATACATCTCACCTTAAAAGACATTTTAATGAAATCCCCAGGGTATTACGTGCACACTCAGACATACTCAACCATACAAAGTGTCACTTGCCCAATGAATGCCTCCACAAGCATTCAGCCAGATGGGCTGGTAGATTGTGCCGAATGCACTGAATGTGTACAACCACACACACACACACACACACACAGTGTCAATAGCAGCACTCCAGCTGCTACAGCTGGTCTGTGTGTTGGGTTAGACGAAAATTTTGCCAGATGGGAAGGGATAGAGAAGGGGACAGAAAGACAGAGAGTAATAAATTACGAAGATGAAATGTGGACTACCAGCACACTTCATTCACATACTCTATAAATCCATGCATGCACGTGCCCACACAGACACTCTGAGTGCATGAGCGCAGTGGATTAATGTTGCTGGCACCAGGTGAGTTATAGGAGGACATTTTTTTATAGTCACACAGAAGAGCAGACAAGTGACATATGACAGTTCTGCACAGTACTATCTACTATCTGTCCAAACTTTTTTGGAACTGGGGTTGTATTTAGGACCAGCGAAGGAGATTGTATGTTAAACATTAGGTTTGCAAATGATTGCTTAAAAATGTGTAATGACAGAAAAGGAGAAGCAGGAGACATGTCGGAGGATGGAAGATGAAACTGAATATCAGAAAGATGAGAACAGATGAAAGTGCAGATGGGGGGAGGGGAATAAAGAAAGGTAAGGAGAAATGAGAAGAGGACGGAGGGAGGAGCAGAGGGTGTGAGGGGGACTGGGATGAGTGAACGATGAAAGCAGAAAGGTCATCGTAGCATAAGGAGGGTGTAAATTGTCCAGAACATAAAACGGCTGCTGTCGACTCAAGGGGATTCATTTTCCCCCTTTTCTTTCTGCTTTCTAAAAATAGTACCTGCTCAATGTAGGGGGAAACTAGGACACTTTTACCTCTTGTGTCTCTTCTCTGTTGTAGATAGATAGATGGATAGATAGATAGATAGATAGATAGATAGATAGATAGATAGATAGATAGATAGAGAGATAGATAGATAGATAGATAGATAGAGAGATAGATAGATAGATAGATAGATAGATAGATAGATAGAGAGATAGAGAGAGAGAGAGACAGACAGATTCATCTATCTAAACATTTTTTGACCAATATTAGGTTGATTTAGTCACTTATTTGATGCTTTGGCCACAATTAGTATTCACATCCAGCATTATAACATTATATGGCAGGAAATGAGCAAAAGCATAACATGCCCCCTTTAAATATCCCTATTTATTTGCTGTGATCTAATTTTTTAACACCAAGACTAAATTAAATTAAATTTGAGATTGATCAGTGCTATGCGGCAACTGGAAAGTGTTGGAAATGGTTAAATAGTTTGAGATTAGCATTGAAAATCAGAGTCAAAAGCTGATATATCAACTGTTTTAAACATGTATTTTTCTATCAGGTGGCAGCTGCATTACAACATTACAACCATGCAGGAGACTCACTTATAACATCTTCCATGCACCCTCTCTCTTAAGCATGAATAATAACCGTGTTATTGAAGAGGAAGAGCAATTTCCTCCATTAGATTACAGCCTCACATGGTTCATGGAACAAACATGTGCACTCTAATTATCAAATAAAGAGGAGCTAGTACACTAACTACCACTTGAAATTTAAACATGTAATTTAACATGCCACGACATGCAGCCAAACACAAATACACTATGTGGACATGTAGAAATTAATGGATTCAAATCACTGATAGCCGACCTAACCAGTACAAAACTACCTGTAAAATAAACCATCATTATAGAGAAAACTGACTCACCCCAACTTTTGCATCTACTTATTTTCTGTGTTTGTATGTACATAAAATATAGCCACATGCAAAAGCATCTACACAATCCTAACAAATAAGCACAGAGGACCTGAATGCATTAAATTAAACTATGCATTGTAAGTGCTTCTTCCCTCCAAAACTGTGCCCGAGGCTTTCTGTTTGTGAAATTTAGATGTGCTGCTAATGTATGCAGGCAGACTGTCTCTTTAATGAGATGTCACACCACCAGCCCGCTGTTGATTCATGTCATACACACACTTGCTGATGCATGCACTCACAGAAATATACTATGCACACACACTTTTTGAATGTTTCCCTTGTGTATGGACAAAACAGTTTAAATATGGTCAATGCCAATACAAAATTGTCGTTTTTTTAGCTAGCATCAGACATGCAAAAGGAAGGTCAGGACCACTGCCGTAAAAAAAAGAGGTACATTTTCAAGTTGCAGTTACACTCGAAGGCTCTTCATAAATGAGAATGACAGAGAGACGTGGAAAATAGAAAATCCAAACAGAAGTGACACAGCATGAGGGAGAGGGCGGGCACTAGCTAAAAAAGAGAGAGAGGGAGGGGGGGAGGATAAAGGGATGCTTGGGACAAAATGTTCTAATCCCAAACCAACATCACAGAGAGTCACTCAGGGATTTCACATTGTTTCTGTTTTGGGAGGAGGACAGTTGCCCTAGTGTGACCCAGCAGAATGGCAGCAGAGATCAGCTGCTGTCAGGAGTGGAACAAGACATATACTGTTGGTGTGACTGATCTGAATGATCTGCAGACTAGATGTGGAAAAAAGGGAAAAAAGAGAATCCTCTTGGAGATTTAGGGAAGGACATGGGAGCTATTAGAGACACTTCTATGAGTGTTTTAAAATGAAAGTGATGATGTTATCAGACAAAGGACAGTAAGAGAGAGAGGGAGAGATGACCTTCTCACATCAAAAGTCTCACTGTTAATGAGCTCATAATGATCATCTCATTCATTTACAGGCTGTCTATGTATGCCAGTGCACACAACAGACACACACACTCCCGCTGCTCCATTAGCAGTGTTGGCAGAAACTCTTTACTTTGTAATACGTGGCAGTAATGTGGGACTTTTTATAGTGTAAGAAATTCAATTTTGAAATTGCATAAATATATACACATGCAATAATAATCTGTCACTTAAAATCAAGTAAAATTTGGGGTTAACTTGACTGCCATCTACCAGGGGGTTGATAAAACAGGAGAAATGTGACTTCAAAGTTGTTTTACGTGTTGTGTTGTCTTAGCTGGTGTCCTGACGTAAGCGACTGCGAATGCTAAAACATTAAGCTAGCTGTTGGTGGTCAGTAAATGCCACCAACCTGCCGTCTGGCTGCTTTGAATCAAAACATCTTGCTTTCTCTTTTTACACCCTCAATACAGAAGCTGTAAAATTTTGGTATGGAAGTTCTGGCAGTGTTTAAAATGCACCTTTCATGAAGCAATAGACTGTAAAAGGAGTGGACGTATCCTCCGTAGTGCCTTAAACCTGCATTCTTTGTAACGACCAGCAGGGGGCGACACCACTTGTTGCAAAAAAAGAAGTTTTCTTGTATAGAAGCCTATGACAAAATTACCCTACTTCTCACTTCTGATTTATTCCCTCAGTAAATATTTTGCCAGTGAGTTTTTGCTCTCATGAGCTGAGCTGAGTAACAAAGTAAAGTAAAAAGTAACTAAATTACACTTACTGTTCAGTAATTTGTAAAGCAATGTAATTACTTTTTTAGTCATCAATATGTACATTGTTCTTGCAATTAATGTGTATTGGAAAAAGTAATTATAAGTCCTGGGATGTCATGTGACCTGCAGTACTGACTGTGTCCATAACAACCACACTGCAGCACAGCCCAGCTCTGTTCCTGGGGACCTGACACACACATGCCGACATGTACACGTGTGGTTTGAGCACACCAGGCATGACGCTGCATCTTGTCCTGTTGTCATTGATAGTTTAATAGCAAGACCCAGAACACACACACACACACACACACACACACACACAATAGTGAGTCTGTAATTAGGCCCAGTGGGACTTTTCTTCAGTCACCCTTTCAGCCAGTAGTAGTCAATTCTAGTAAAATAAACTTTGTTATTAATATTGCTTTTACAGGATTAGGCTGAATGCTATACACAGAGAATCATGTCAGTACTGCTCCCATCTACTGAAATGTGCTTGTATGCAGGCAATGTCTCCCAAGAATTTATGTCAAAATATTTTTCTTTTTCAGCTTACATTTCACTGGAATGAATAAGCTTCTTGTCAATCGTCTCCTCAAGTGTTTGGATGCTCTTCCAACCATCCCACTGTGCGTCCCACATCCTTTTGTTTATTGTTTCTGTTCCCTTCGATTATGAAACCTGGTGTTAAAACTAAAACACAGTGATAACATAACTTTAATTGTTAATGTAAGTATTTTTAACAATTTAACATATTTCAGTAATATCTTAGCATAAAACTCATAAATAAAGTACGGATACTTATTCTGAAAGCCGCAAAGACCTGAAATAAATATATAAAAAAACAACAACTTACAATTAACTTACAAAAAATTACATTAATGGAAATCTTTAAGTCTTTTTATATTCATGGATTATTATTTCTACCCACTGCATTAACCTTATTTAATATGTATGTATGCAATTAAATCATTGTCCATACTATGATAGACTTGTTTCTATTATAATGTGGACACAGATGTGTTTACCAAATTGCTGGTTACAAAATTATCTCTATTTTGTTCAACGTTAATGTTGAATAAAATGAAATCAATGTAAATACTCTCCAGTTAGTAATTAATCTATACAAAAGGCACTATCATGTTCCATAGTCACAACACTAGATGGCGTATGACAAATATAGGTACGATTTTGAAAGCATCAGGTTTGTTGTTGACTAAGACATTTCTAACATTATATATTTGCAATGTATAATGTATAGTTTTAATGTGTGATAAAGACAGACCTTACAGTCTGGTATCATCATTTTACCCTGAACCAGATGTACATGGAAATAAAAGTATCATCCATTAATTGTGTGAACTCATGGGCACTGGAGAAATTCAAACCAGAAGCCAGTCTGTATTTGTTCGTGCAGAAAATAGACCAGGCCTTTCCTCATTGACACAGACCACATGGCTGCACAGTCACTGTAAAAAGCATTTCTGCTTACGGCCACAATGACTTCACAGCCCCTGACGCTGTGGCACCGGAGGGGCTAACAGATGCAAGCCTGTGCTCAAATGCTATAAAGCCCTGTAAACACTGGAGGGAGTGCTAGACTGCTGTCTGTCATAATGAGTTGAAGACAGAGAAAGTTTATTTGATCTCAGAGTTGTTGCTGTAAGGTCAGTTGATCTTTATAGAAAAATACACAAACAGAACAATTTAGACTCAGAAGCAATAAAACAAAGATATGATTGTTATTCTGTTTGTGGGCAGGATTATGGAAAAACTACTGGTCCGATTTTCATGAAACTTGGTGGAAGGGTGTAGCATGGGCCAAGTAAGAACCCATAACATTTCAGAGCAGATCTGAATCACATGGTGGATACTCTAATTATATTAATAATTTTGTATATATATATATCTATATATATATATATTTTTTTTTTTTTACAGAAAACAGCTGTCTGTTGTGGCTGAAAAATACAAGGCTATTGTCTTTCTCTTTTTTAGTATTCCTGTTTTTTTAGCTGCTTTCAAAACAAACTTTCAACACAAAACACTGGAGCGGGAGGAAAGGGGATACCCTGTATCCACCCCATGTTTATTACCTTCTTAGCATTTATAGCATCTGAGTAATGTTGGCTCTTATGTAATAAGTCACTCACTGAGACCCTAGTTTAGTACATGGGGGGGAGTTGAGAAATACGCACATCAGATAGTTTCCTTGCTAAGTCATCTTCTCCTAAAGACTATTCCGTGAATAGATACAATGTATGGAATAGTACACAAAGGCTTGGGCGGTATTTATTTTTTTCATACCATCATACCTTCTTTTTTCTCTGAGGTATACATAACATGGGTGAAAAAAATAAAATCAGGTGATAGAAATCATTGTAACATGTATGACATTGTTTAGCCTATAATACTGTGCATCTAATATGCAATCAGCCTACCTAGACAAGTCTTGCTGGGTTTGAATAACTGTAGAGAAATTTTGCCAATATTCAACCAGCTGTGTGTCATTACATCACAGGCAGTATATGCACAGGGCCTCTCCTCCATCCCAACAATGCTTGGAGCGCCACGTCATCCAGTGTAGCATGGAAGCATGGCGAGATTAGCAAGCTAGCTAGCTAACTAGCCAGCTAAGCTAATAACTCAGGCTAATGCTTCATCCACAAAGCACATTGCTATCACGGTCATCTGTATCACTGTAACCAGTGATTAAAGAATGGCGCAAATAGCAAGAGAGCTCACTAGCCCACTTGGCTGCTAGTTGGCTAGCGTACATGCTACTCAGGTTACAGAAAATGAGCCCAGATGTGGGCTGTTGAGTAGTGGCAGAGTTGGGTCTAACAGCCTTTCTAGTCCCTGCTGATAGAAGACAAAGATGGACAGGTTGCTAGCTAGCTAACTAGCGAATAAGCAGTATCAGCACAGCTGTCATGGACTTTTTTGCCAAATGGAAGTGGCCATGTTTTTATCTAAAAAATGATAGAAGATGCTTCCTGTTTCACGATTAGAGACTGAACTCTGGTGGCATTGTTGTTGTTGTGCACTACAATAAATCACTTCAATACAGCATCTCACCATGTCTCGCCTGTATTTTTGAAAGTAATGAAAATCATACTATCAAGATTTCTAAATACTGTGGTATACCATGACACTGTGATACCTCTCAATACAATACAAATATGATAAGTTACAGATTACCAACTCTATGACTAAAGCATTGGTGATCATGGTGTGACCTTTGGTCCAACTAAATAAGAGTCCTCCAGGGTGTTCATGCTACATTGAGCTACAGTTGTCAGAGAATATTCAGGTACATGGAAAACAGGGTTGGTCCTTTTCAGCACACACTTTCACACGCCTTAATGCATGTCATAAAGCTTGTGTGTCTAACCTTATTTCAAGAGAAGCATTACATAAGTGTTCACTACCTGAAATGGAAGGAAATGCCTGGGCCTGTCACAGACAGAGAACGAGATAGAAGTTGCAGCCTGACTATTTTTGGATTGCAGTCAGGTCCCTTTCTCTACAGTTTGTGCCTCTCCGCCATGAGAGAGTATGAATATTAATCGATGCTTTTATCGTTTGTTATGGAAAGTCTCCCTCTGTGTTTGAATGACAGGAAAGCCATAAACCTGTCTTTTCCTCTGCTGTATTACCATATGAGTCGAAAACATTTCTCACGGAAAGAGAGCAGAGGACTTGTTTGAACATAAAAGCGACTGTGGGGAAGGGAAGCTGGGCTGCACGGGTGAATAATTTGTCCTTTCAGATTTGTTTAGAGCCGATGATTAGTAATCAACAGGTAAAAAAGGAAGATGAATGAGTTTTTTTTCCACAGAAGGGGCCTTTGTCAGGCGTCTGTGTGTGTTTACATATACAGTATGTGTGTTGGCTGCAAGACAAATGACTCTAAGCTGGCTACAGCTGAAATCCTCACGTGCAGCTCACGTCTAATCAAGGCTTGTGTGTTTGTACGTGTGTGTGTGTGTGTGTGTGTGTGCATTTATGTGTAGCAGATCCCATGTCGTCATGCTTTCATCCTGAGCAGCTTAGGCAGCATGTCAGTGTGTATTAAACATCTAAATCACATGACACTTGACCTCTGACCTCGGCGTGTCCTGACACCAAAAGAAAGAAAGAAGACACAAGCTCAGAGTGAAAGAGTGTGTGTGTTGGGTGAGAAAAACTGAGACACTGAATAAAAGAGGATACATTTAACAAAATACAAGAAAAAAGAGGAAAGCAAAAGGGCGAGCCATTAAATACGTGCCATCATTTTCGGCAACTTCACGAGTTGTTTGAACAAGTAATTAAATTAAGTAAATTTTCACACTATTCCAACACCATATGAATGAAGAACAATCTCCCTATTTTTTCAATGTTAATGAAAGTGAAAAATGATTCATGTATCTGCCCTGATATTCAAATCCGCTTAAAATTGAATGGGTTTTTCCTTGGCCCATGCAACATTTTTCTGCCAAGTTTCCTGAATACCAGAGGGGTGTTTCATCAACGTGGCTAAACAAACCACGGCTTCATTGAAAAAGCCTGGTTAGAATTAACACCAACTTCCACTTTAAAGCCACATAGGTCAGCAGTCAGGACATGCGGGACGGGAAATGGATGGGACCAACCAATCCAGGACTTTAAACCAAAAGTTATGTCCGGAATAAATGTTTTATAAGCCCATGAGAGAATTTATTTCTACTGAACTTTGACCAAGTGGTTTTGGTTCCTAATTTTTACCCAATTAAACAATTTAAAATGGCTTTACCCACATGCTTGCAAGATGTTTAAAGCAGCAGTGGTGTCACAATGACAACAGTATGCATTGGTTCAGAAAAATTCAAATACTTGTGTTTCAAAACTGTTGCGATTATAAGTATCTGTGGTTTTGCAGAAACGTACAATGGCAGCATTTATTCTGATGGCTGGGTTGAATGGATGGCATGACCATTAATGGGCAGCTCGGCCAGAGGGGGATCACATCGTAGGTTTGCCCGAGGATGTCACTATGTCTGATCTGTTGCCATGACAACTGGAGCTCCAGTTTGAGGAGAGGTGAAAAAGTTTGTGGATTAATTCATAAAGAGACGAGAAATCTTTCAGCAGTCATGAACGATGACAGCGGCGTCCGTTCTTTTATGTTCTTTTACCCTGTCAAGCTGTCCGCATATTATAACAGCACTGCATGAATACTCTGCAGTGATGCCTCGCCTTTTAGCCGGTGTTTACATGTTCCTCTCATTTTAGGCTCTTCGTTCCCAAATTATTTACTGCATTTTGATGAAATAGCCTCGCTAACTTTCCGCCAGGCTTACTGGCTTACATGAGTATGTATGAGTATAGTGATTACCATGAAGCTATTAAACAACTCATATAATTGCATCACCAGGTGTGCTCTACAATCCAGACACAAATTCATTTCATAGTCAAACATCGTGACTCATTACCGCACATGAAATCCCATTACACATTTGACTCCCATGCTTTTAAAATGGGTTGTGTGTGTTTGTGTCCTCTGATGTGTACAGTTGCCAGGTAATATGATTTTGTCCTTGGTGGCGCCAGAGCCATTCTCCCATATGGCATTCGTCGGTTCTAATATCTTTTTTAATGTCTGTTCAGAGTCTAAATTGTCTTCCTGAACAACCATTAGTTTCCACCTCCAGCTACAGTCAATTTTGACGTGCAAAAACGAGGGCATTCAATCACCTGGGTGTTCATGTGGAGTGGTGGTGGAGGGAGGCCCTTTGAAGTAAAAGAAAAGGAATGACAAACAAAGAGGAAGCAGTCATGTGTTCTTACATGTGTTAAGACTTAACTATAGATTTAGTCTTAGGTGTGTTTGTGATTTGTGTTTCTGTGTTACACTTATGAGGTGTGCAGCAGCAGATGGCTCGTGCTGTTGTCTGCCAGAGCTTCCACTTCTCACTGTGTCAAACACACACACACACGCGCACACACACACACGTGCACAAACACATGCATAGGCACTCACATGCAGACTCTACGATTATCCCCCTTGAAGGCTCATCTGCTCAGGATATTGCCTTGGGACGGAACAGGAGCTGAAAATGTTGCAGCTTGGTAGCTTAAATGAGGAGAGGAGATGATAGAAGAGAGAACAACATTTACATACACAGTGTACAGCTTTATGCATCATAAGAACTGAAAATAATACATAGTAAGGTTATCTGTATCACATGGGACTTGAGCCCTGGTTTCTCAAGTGTCAGTCCCTTTACCTGACCTACTGACCCGTCTCCAATTACACTGAATGGCTTCTATACTAAGTCACTTGCCTTTATGGCAGAAAGTCCTGAAGGTAATCTTTTCATATATGCGATGGAGCCCGGCTTTGATAAAGACTCTTGGCTCTTTCAAACACCGAAGCCTTTATGTCATAAACTTTTAGACACGATTTGATTTTACATAAATGTTGTGATACTACACCTATTTTTCTGTTAAATAATACTGGTCTTTGGATTTGGAATGGATGCCATCACATCATTACAACCATCCATCCATCCATTTTCTTCCACTTATCTGGGCTGGGTCGCGGGGGTAGCAAAGTATTCCACATGTCCGTCTCCCCACAACAATTTTGTGCAAATAAAGTGTCAATGTTATTTTATTGTATTAAGAAAATGGACCCAAGCATATGCCCTTTTCGTTGCAATAATATTATTAATAGCCTATTTCCTGGTTTGTAAGAGAGGGTCTCACTGCACTGCAATTGGAGGTGAAAACTGCGTCACCATCAGGCTGTGTCTTGGCATCCAACTGGAACCTTTTTTGGCCAGGGACACAACGCCAACGTCCGACCAGTGTTTGCTGGGTATGCAGTGCCGACAGTGTGGTTTCACTGACACCCAAGGGGTGGGGGGACCCATAGAGAAATGTCAAGTGTCAATCGCGCACTCTCTACTTCTTCTACTGTTTACTGACATATTAGCCTACAGTTATATATTACACTAACATCTTCTGACCAAAGTAAATTTATGCAGTTTTGTTTATTTGATTATTATTTGATTATTATTATTCTGTTATTCAAATTTTCTTTAATGTGGCATTTCAAAATTTTGTTTCAAAATATACTTCCACTTGAATGGAAACATGGCTCTTTATAGGTTAACTTGACCTCACAGTGTTTCCCATTAAGTGTGTATCTTTTGGAACCCCCAAAGTAACACCTGTGTTTGCTGCTGTTTAACTATTGACTACACTACTATTTTTCCGAGTCATGTGCATGTGTGAGAGGCACATAGTGACAGGTGCAGGGTGTATAATTGGGTTGGGGAGTCAGTCTGTCTATCACACTGTCCTTAAAATTAAAGGAAAGAGGAGTGGCTAACCGTTATCACCACATACGTTCATAGGATACATGTTATGTGATATAGGAAACATATATGCATATGTACTTGAGGGTACAGATACACACACAAAATCACATACATCAACCTCCAGTAGATGAGTCCATCAACTCACCCTCACATGCCACTAACATTAATCTCTGAAACACATATACATGCACACTGACATACCATGTCCTTCAACCCTGGGGCAATATTCTGGTCACCTTCTGCCACCTCACCCCACCTCCCCACCACACTTCCTCCAACCAAGCTTTATTGTGATACATTCTCACTCACCCCTGTGAATCCCATGCATAAAAATGGCCCTGCTGCACTATTTGCATTCACACAGTTGCCGTTAGTCTGACTTATGGGGCGTTGATAGCTTTGTCCTAACGATAAATGAGGACCAGTTGGAGCGAACCATCCCGGCAGGGCAGGTTATATCATAACATGTGTGAGTGTATGGAACAGCTGTGAGCTAAGCCCTGAGCGGATCTCCTGCTCTGCACTGCTCTGCATTAGCTGTTCCTCTGCTGCAGCATGGTTGAGACAGACAACAAAACAAGGCAGGGAAATGCATCTAACATATATATATATATATATATACACACACACACAGACACACAGACACACATGCATATACTTAGCCACAAAGACTTGCTGCTGTGGGTTATTAAAGTGCACTTGGAAACAAACACAACAAAATGATAAGAGGCAGGTTATACAGTAACCTCAAACAAGGGTACACACAAGGCGAAAAGAAAAGAAGGGGGGAAATATGCAACCCTGGGGCAACACAACCGGGGAAGGCATGTCAGATTATGTAGAGTTGAAAGAAAAACATTTTTCCAACAGACAGAGATGTTAGATATCCTTGAGATGCTGTTGTTTTCCTGTTGGCAGCAGTAACAGCGGATGGAGCATTAGGTGGAACCCTTTCCTGCTAATCAATACTCTCTCTCTCTCTCTCTCTCTCTCTCTCTTCCTTGCTTTCTATGTCTCTCTCTCTCTCTCTGATCCATTGTAATGCAGCACAGAGCAGTCCACACATGGCCTATACAAAGGCTGCTTGTACTCTGGTAGACCTTGGGCTGGGAGCCTTTTGTAGCGAAAGTCTGTGACCTCGCTCACTTCTTTTATTACACAGACACACACACATGCTCCTGAGGGAAAGCACATGGAGGTGGACACTTGAAGAAAAACAAACATCCGCTGAGATGTAATATTGTTCTATTTACAAGCATAAGCTCATACCCCTCGGCTCATACAGGCACATACGCTGAAGCACTAAGACACTTACACAAGCACCCTGTGCCCCAATCCAGCTTTTCACAATGCTAATGGCCTTGGTGCAACGCAGGCATGGAGCAATAAACACAATGCCGGCCCACACGCAATGTCAGTGAGTAGGCTGCGAGTTGTGTGCTGAATGGATGTGTGTGTTTTGCGAAGGAGCCAGGCTTTGTCACCGTGCTCCACACACTGAGCTTCCAGAAAAGGCCATGTTTCAGTATGGTTTTGTAAGGACCTCGCCACCGGGGCTCAAAGAGGACAAATTGTTCACTGTAGCTCAATTCACACATCACGTTTAGTTTTATCTCTCCGTTTTATTGTCATGTCACCCTGTGAGCTGTAGT
Source organism: Centropristis striata (assembly GCF_030273125.1). NCBI lineage: Eukaryota > Metazoa > Chordata > Actinopteri > Perciformes > Serranidae > Centropristis > Centropristis striata. The sequence continues at coordinate 23,364,761 of NC_081529.1, read as the reverse complement.
GAACCCATGAGAGAATTTTAACAGGGTTGGGCCGATGGAAAATGCCACCACCTATCGCTGATGGCGGCCACCATTGACCACTGAGCCTAACATTGTGATTTAAACCCCCTCACTCCCAGCCACTGGTGTTAAAGTTACGTTTCTGGATGATCAACAGAGACCAACAGAGGGCTGTCACCTTTTATTGAATCAGATTATATTATAATCTATACATGTATTCATATCAATTTTAAATTTGATCATCACAGTTAAGATCATAGTACTTTTATAGGAGTAGCACTCAAGACGACCCCCCAACTCAACAACGACATCAACATCCATCATGATGCAAAGTTGGTAACAACGCCCAACTGTCATTTTTTATACATCAAACAAACTCTTTTTTAGCTCTGCTAGCAGTTTGGCTGCAAGAATGGCTGTTTGGTCTAGGTTAATATATCTCAAAGTCTATTGCCATGAAATCTTGTATATTCATGGTCTTCACTGACTGTATTTTCCTCTAGCACTACCAGCAGGTCACATTTTTCTTACATACAATGAAAAACTATACATCTACTACAAGTTTGGAGCAGACAATCCCCCTCAGGAAAAATTGTAAAACCATATTTAACCAGAATTTAATGACTGAATACTAGCTTAGTGACAGCTGTGCTTTTAGTTTAGTATGCAACACTGCAGGTGCTGTACAGTATGTACACTGTTTGTGTGTAATTGTGACTTGATTACCAGCCTGCAAAGCTTGTGAGACTGTGTTTGTGTGTGTGTGTGTGTGTGTGTGTGTGTGTGTGTGTCATCATGGCGGCAAAATGTTGTCCTGGAGAAACCTTCTTAAGAAAGAACTACCACAGAAGCGGATTTAAGTACTTTGCCAGGTCTTTTTATATCAGACGGTGGACAGATTTTGTCAATGTGATAGCGTCACAACCTTATAAGAAACAGTCACAAATCTCAAAGTGAATCAAGCAGCCAAGGTGTTCTTCTTGGTATGGATTACAGTCTCTCTACAAATATCAAATTATTGACCTGATAGCTACTCAACAACGCAAACCAATATAGAGTTGCTACTGTTTCTATTCTCTATTTCTCACTTTCTCTCTGCCTCATCTCCGCCATCTTTTCTCTGTTTCTTTACGTCTATCCCTCCACGCCTGTTTCAGTGCTGCACTCTTGTTTATTTGTGGGGAAAAAACAAAAAAGGAGAAAAACAGGAAAATCTAAATTAAAAAGACAATTTGCAGAATCAAACCATTAAATTATAGCCATTTGGATTAAATGTTTAGGGCTAGGTCCTTGCAACTACAACAAATTTATTCATTATTTATCCTCACTCAAACATAAGTTATTGCGTTATCTGAAACATGGCTTACAAAAGATTCTAGAGAAATATTTAAATTACCAAATTACAATTCAGTTCACTTCGTAAGAGAGAATAGATCTGGAGGTGGAGTATCTCTGTTTTATCTTGGTGACTATAAATTTAAAGTTAGGGATGATCTTTCCCTGAAGTCACCTAGGGCTTCTCTTGATTTGGTAAACAAGGAGGACAAACTTTATCAAACTAAAATAATTTAGATACATTAACCACTTTATTGTAGTCACTTTTCCCCTCTTATTCATACATTTACAAAAGTAAAGGAAAATTCAGCAACTTTGATTGATAACATCCTTAACAAACAACTTAAGTGAAGGAATGAAATCTGGAGTTTTGTATTTAGATTTGTCAGATAATTTCCCTATATTAAAATACTCTTTAAGCAAGTCTAATAAAACTAAACAAAATAAGAAAAAGTTGCACAAAAGAATTATGAGCAAACGGAAAATAATGCTTATTTTGCATATCAACATTTTATGAAAGTTATTAGCTTTAGTTTCAATGAATGTTTTCCAGTAGGCAGCTCTACCAGGAATATCAGCAAGGACTTTAGTACGCCCTGGTTTACAGTTGATTTGCTGAAACTGCTGAGGAAAAAGAATAAACTGTACAGAAAATATGTCTCAAATCCTACACCCCTTACCCATGGTGTTTATAAATCTTACAGAAATAAATATACCCATTCCATTAGATTTGCAAAAAAATAAACATTTTTGTGAAAAATTTAAGAGGTGTTCAAATGATACTAAAACCACATGGGAAGTTATAAATTAGTTGCTGCATAGAGAGAGAAAAATCCACCCAGAGTTACCTTCAATCTTTTCAGATGGTGACAATTCTTTTAACAAATCAATCAGAATCAATCAAATCAAAATGACTTTATTCATCCCCAAGGGGAAATCCAGTTAGTCTGTTAGCTCTGTTAGAATGAGACAGCCTGATGGCTGTAGGAGCGAAGGATCTTTTGTATCTCTTCGTCCTGCAACGGAGAGAGAGGAGCCGTCCACTGCTGTTTTTTTGGTCCATAAAGGTTTTGTGTAGCAGATGATCCGGGTATTTCAGGATGACCTCGAACATCTTGACAGTGCATCTCTCCACCACCTCCTCCAGTGTGTCCAACCTGGATGAGGTGGTGGAGAATTCATTTGATATAGCTTAAAAATTCAATGAGTTTTGTCAACATTGGATATGAATTAGCTAGTAAAGTTCCGGCTAGCTGTGGTAATCCACTGGATTTCATTACAGGAAACTATCCTTCTATTTCTTCTTTTAAGCCTCCTGATGTTCAAGAAATAAGTGACATCATTGATGAACTAAAAACATCATCAGCTGGCCATGATTACATTTTTGCATCCCTTGTTAAACAGATCAAGCAGTCAATTTTGCAGCCACTGGCTTACATTTTTTTCTCTGTCTCTGTCAACAGGCATTGTACCAGAGGATTTAAAAGTTGCCAAAGTTATCCCTCTGTTTAAAGCGGACAATCAATGTTGTTTTAATAATTATAGACCCATATCTATTTTGCCATGTTTTTCAAAAATATTAGAAAAATCTAATGCAGAAGGATCCTTTCTTCTAATTCAATTCTTTACAAACACCAGTATGGTTTCCGGAAAAATCATTCCACTTATATGGCTTTGCTTCATTTGATTGACAAAGTTACCTCTGCATTAGAAAATAAGGAATTTATCTGTAGTATATTCATCGACTTTTCAAAAGCTTTTGATAGAGTCAACCATCATATTTTATTGAAAAAACTGCTTAGATATGGTTTTCATGATGTTACATTTGAATGGTTAAAAAACTATGTCTCAAACAGAAGACAGTTTGTTTCTATTAATGGATGCTACTCCAACAAAACGACACTATTTTGTGGGGTCCCACAGGGATCCATTCTTGGACCATTATTATTTCTTATTTATATTAATGATTTATCAAATGTCTCAAATATTCCTTATTCAATAATGTTTGCAGATGATACAACTCTAATTCATTCTCACTCAAATTTAAGTTATCTGAATAAAAATGTTAATGTTTGTTTAACTTCATATACTACATGGTTCAAATTAAATAAATTATCTCTGAATACAAAGAAATCTAACTATATTATATTTTGTGGCAAACAAATCATACTCTAGTCATAATTCAGTCTGTTGAGATGCCTCAAGTGTTAACAGCAAGATTCCTGGGAATCTTTGTTGATGAGAGCTTGAGTTGGAAAGCACAAATACACTGGGTTAGCAAAAAAATAAGCAAATCTATTGGTATAATTAAGAGGATTAGTAATCTGGTAACTACAAACTGTCTTCATACACCTTATTATAGTTTAATTTATCCATATCTTTCATATTGTGATATAGTTTGGGCAAGCACCTTTCCTACTACACAACTCCAAATACTTACTGTTCATGACATCAATATTTCTCAAATATGTGTTTTTATTTTTAAGGTATATTCAGATCATGAAAACTTTCCAAAGCACTTTAACACTTATTTTAAATGTAATTCTCAGGTTCACTCTTATCCAACGCGTCAGTCTTTAGATCTTCATCCTCCAAGATTTCTTACATGCAGAGGTCAATTTATTGTTCAATTTAGGGGGACTAAATTATGGAATACCTTTTCCCATCTGGCAAAGGACTTCATCTCTTTAAAATGTTTCAAAAGATGTCTAAAAGCTCATTTAACTGCTGTCTTAAAATTCTAATTCACACACAAATATACTTTTATAACATGTTCATTTTTGTTTTTTATAGTTTTTGTTATTGTCATTATAACTTGTTGATGTTATACATATGTATATTTTTTTTCTATTATCAGTTTATTACTTTCTAATAATTTTAGGTGGAGGCTTTAAATAAGCCCATCTGGGTTTTCTGCCTCTCCCTGCACTTTACACTATATGTTATCTTTGTCATTTTATGTAATTCTAACTGTGCAAATAAAATGAACCTAAAACCTAAACATCCCTTGATCAAATCATGTTATACTCAATGAAGCCTTTGTTAAACATCAACATATTAAGAAAAAAACAACCGAGAGGGCATTTTTAAACAGCTTTCATCACAGAATTCCCAGATTAGAGGGGGATTGAGGGGGATTGTTTTACCAAGCTAAAACAAAGAATGCAATTTGAAATGTATCCACATTGGTGTATTATTAAGTATTAAGTATTAAATGCCACATTCTCAAACTTCGGGCTGGTTATGGGTAATAAACTGGCATAATCCCATACCAAGTGTATCAAAACGTCTCCAGTTAAACATGATTTCCACCTTTTTGTCCACCCAGATCTGGAAGAAAGTGACTATTTGTACAGTTTTGTTCATACACAATCACCGCAAGCGTTCTTCATTTTAAAGCCAAATATTGGGAAGTACTCTACTGGTATGGGTGTCACTTTAAGAGCACTGGTACTGGCTCTGGTGTCATACGTTTAAAAAGATACCAACACACAGACACTAGGTTGTGCCTATTTCCTCTGGCCATGACATGTAAAGCAGCTGTGCTGGCAGTTGTCAGTGTAGTAACCAGAGAGAAGAACAGAACAGAACAGGACTTCAGCAATAATGCCACAGTGGGTCTGTCTGTCTGTATGTGTGTGTGTGAGAGAGAGAGAGAGAAAGAGAGGCAGAGCCTGCTGAGCCAGGCCTCTCATTATGTGGGATGTAATCTGAGCTTTCGGGGCCCGGACCGGCCCCCCGACTGCGCTGAATGGGGGACGAGCACCGGCCCCCACTGTCTTTCCTGTGCTTTCACTCTGCTTAGCTCGGCAACTCTGATTATAAACCGAGAGGGTGGGGTGGCCGTTTTGGGAGGGGGAGTTGTGGAGGTTGGGTGGGATCAGAGGTGGTGAAGTTTAGGGCTGGTATGGGTGCGATGGTAAGCTTCCAGTTCGTAGATTGTCTGAGTCTGTCTTGCTGAGCTCGATAGTTAAGAGAACGGACTTTGCGATTTATGGTTTTATCTGCATATACAGTAGGAAAACATCTAAAAGGGCTCAGATTAAAATTAAGACAAGATAAGGTAGAACTTTATTAATCCCAGAGAAAATTCTTGTGCCAGGTTGCTCCAACACTACAATAAAATACAGTACAATAAGAATAACATACAGTAAAATAAGAGTAAGGAAATCAAATAAGTAAATTAAAAAAATAAAAAATATATAAGTATAACAAAAACAATTGCACATATGAAGTAATATTGCAAGATTGCACTTCGAGAAGTAAAGAGTAAAAGAAAAAAGTAATATTGCACATGGAGAAGTAAAGTGCATTCCACTTCCATGTTTCTGTCTTTTCCTGCCATTGGCTATAAATTAGGAAGAAATATATAATAATCTGAGAATCTACTGTTTGATTGAATGTATTGTTACATCCATGAAACTATTGCATCTTGGTTGCATCAGTTTGGTGAGTTCACTCAATATACTGTAGGTATTTGAGGCATGCAACAAGACTTGGATTTTTTGAGGCAGGTTGTACCTCAGGTATGAGGTACAGTAGATGGTAGTCAGCACCCCCTTATAAAGCAGGCAGAAGTATCGGTAAAATAGCCAAGCATAGTACTGCTGTGGATGGCAGCAGCTGCTAAATGCATTTAAACTTCCTTAAACAAGGCCCACCTAAAGAAAAAAAAACCTAAATCAGTATTAGAGTTCTTTTTTGTCCACCAGCCACCAGACTCCTTTGACAAAAAAAAAAAAGTTTTTACCTCACACAAGACAGGAGTTGCTGGTCTACAGCTGCCTCAACAGTTAGTTAGTTTGTGTTATTGTGTGACCTTAAAGGATTCACAAAGATTTACTTAACTGATCGAGGCAGCGATAACCAGCAATTTCTGTGTTCTGCCAGTTATAATACTGTATTAAAAGCCCATTGTATATTTAATAATAATAATAATAATAATAATAATGATAATACATTTAATTTATATAGCACTTTTTTAGACACTCAAAGATGCTTAAACAGGCAATAGGGGTGGACAGGAAGACAGGGACGGAAGAATTAGCCATCAACCCGCCCGTACATACATAAACATACATACAATAAACTTCGGATGGAGAATCGGCGAACAAACAGCGCCAGCGTCCTCTCACGTCCAAGAAAGAAATACAGCATAACATGAGGAGAGGGGAGGAGCAACATAAGCACATACTCACTCATTTTACATTGACATAGATTATTTTAGGTTGCTAAAATATGTTTTGCTGCTGCCCCGATCCATAGCAGCACATCACTCAGCTTCAGTGTCGATACCCCTGCCTGCTTCTCCAAACCAGGGGCGTGCTGACCACCATCTACTGCAGGAAATACACTGACTATGAATAAGAACTTCATACAATCCCACTTTAAAAAATCTGAACTACCCCTTTAAAGGCTCATGGGATCAACTGTGCTTTATTTTGACTCTCACGGTTTAACTTAATATGACCCTCACTGATATCATTGATACGTTTTAGTGGCAATTAAAGCCAGTGTGTGTTAAGGTATTATGTTGAAGCTGGCCTACCACAGCAGAGGAGCCTGATAACCTTGGGGCACCTCAGACTAAATGACCACTTCTACACAATAGAGATGATTAATGCCCACCTTCAATATCACACACACACACACACACACACACACAAGCACATGTGAAGTCACGTGTATTGCACTTGTGCGTGTGTTGTTAAGGTGACAACCTTGTCCCTTGGAGCTAATGAGGCCTAGCGACCAGTGTCCCATGGTTAGATGTGTACTTGATACTAGGGCATTAGCTAAATACAGCATGCACACCCTTCATTTCTCCTGGTACATATTCATCATAAGACTGCATATTATACATCTCACTACAGCTATTATAACCACTATTTACACACTGAAAAACACCCTGAGAAAAAAATACTGTACCTGGGGTATTAAAAAGCACATCATCTTTCATGCAAATATAAAAAATTAAAAAAACAAAAAAAAGTTTTGCTGAACAAAACAACTTTAATTGCTGTAATACAAGAGGTAAAAAAAAAAAAAAAAACCTCATAAGGTGACCCTGTTTCTCACTGGCAGAAGTGGGTCTCTCAAATGAGCACAGGGGTAGGTTGTGTGTTCTTGCAAGTGTGCGTGGCTTTGTGTAAAAGGGGGGCAGCAGTTTACCCCAGGGGAGCTCTCTGCCTACCTTTATGTGTTTCTGTGTTTACTCTCTACCAGTTGTAATTGGAGGAGTGACTCAGTCTGGCACTCTCAGGGGAGCAAATTATTAATTTGTAACCATTTCTGCCAGACTGCAGTTTCAGTAGGAAAATAGATGCATAGAGAGAGGAAAGTAACTTTGTATATTTATATAAATCCTTTGACTTGTTTTATACTGAGTGACTGCTGGTCTTAAGCAGCAGGAAAATATATGTAGAATAATAGGAATATATTTCATCCAGTCTTTTCAGTCCTTTTCTCTGCCATGTTCTGTATTCAAGTATGTGTGTTGGAGTGAGGAGGGTGGTAGTTGGCAACCCACACTGCTTGTGAGTCAGCTGAATCACTTACACTTGGCACAACATGTCATTTGAGAGAGGGAGAGAATCAGAGGGAGCAGAAGGCAAGAAAGTGCCGAGGCTCATGACAGAGGGCACACAGTGGACAGTGACTGAGCGGGGTCAGCGTGGTGAAATATGTGCTCCCAAAATCTGATGGCTGTAGCTGGTGAAAAGATTGATGTGGCAGCAGGTGCAATGTTAGTGAGTCACAAACAACACTTACAAGACAAACAAGGTTATTGAGAGAAATTCGGGTTAAGGCAACAAGCTGAAGAGCATGTTTCCCTGCAAGTTATTTTTTATAGCTCATTAAGGGTGTTTGGGGCAACGAAACATAGATACACCACAGAATGGCCTTAGCTTACCTTACAAAAGGGCTACTGTCAGGCAATAGAAACCAACTTATTCTGACTCATTTCTGTTTCAGTTTTAGTCAGACCTTTTTTTTTCTCTCCTAAGGATACAACGATGCATCACAACCAGTACAGTTTGTTCCATTTCTCTGAATTTCCACTACAATGCTTCTCCTGTCAAGCACTTTAAAAGACCTTGTTAAAAGCCAATATGGCCAAGAAATACACAGTTCATGCTGTGCCAGATTCTGCTGCTGTTTGTACTGTGTTAGTGGGGATTCAGGCTGAAATCAGGCCTGTGTTAAATCAGTGCAGTGGGCTGTGTTGGTGGTAGTGTGTTGTTTACTGTAGTGAGACAGGAAGTCCAGCTGGAGTAACCGATTAATACATTTAAAGGCTTATTAGATGTCGAATTGCGAGCTGCGACAATAAGCAGAACATTTTTCCTGCAAAATGGCAGACATTGCAGATTTCCTGCTTTTCTGTTATTAAACTGAATATATTTGGTTTTGCAGACAAAACAAGACATTTTAAGACATCACCATGGACTTACTACTGGGATGGACTTTTTTTTTTTTTTTTACTATTTTCTACCATTTTATTGACCAAACAATTAATCGAGAAAATATTTGGCAGATTAATTAATAATGAAAATAATCATTAGTTGCAGCCCCATGAAAAACACTGCACAATGTTAAAATACACCACTAGTCATGTTTCCATCAATTCATTTCTGTTTTGAAGATTTGCATGAGAAAAGCTTGAAGAGAACACCAAAATACACCGATAATACGCTCGCTTGAGGTGTTTTTTCTGCCCACCAGGCACGGAACGGCTGCAGAATGTCTGTGCCGCGTCACCGTTGCTGATCTCTGCCACTCTAATCAACAAGACGCGCCGCGTAACGTCTCAGCAGCGTCCCAACCGCGGCTCTCCACTCTACAGCGCGATCAATCCATAGCTTTTCTATTTTTGCCATGAGCCGTTGCTAAACCGCGTCAAGCTCAACAGAGCAGATTGCACCAGACAGGAAATCCGACTCAGAATCAACATAATACACTTCCGCCCCCTTTCAAAAAAAAACAACACAATACGCAATTTATGCAGCCTAAAACTACTTCACATCAACATTCAGTCTTGACTGGGGGCACCAGATCAGCAATCAATCAATCAAAGGGTCTCAGAGGGTCGATGACATGGCTGACAAGAGACTGATTGTTGAAGTGGAACAGCATACAATCATTTATGACATAACACATTCTTTTTATAAGGATAGATGGTCAAATCAACAGATCTTCCACGTCGGAGAAGCAAAGTAAGCTGTTTGTTGTTGTTGTTTACTTTATACACACAGTTTATGACAGGATCTCCTGGTCTCCCGTACGTTCATTATTATAGCGTGTTCTCGTTATCTCGCATGTATACGGCTGGCTTGCTACGATGCCGTTACGCGCCCGGTGGGAATCCCCAGTATGTTCAGATGTAGCGAACATTTAACTATTTAACTAACGGATTAGCCTACAGCAATGCATTACATTGCCATCTACTTTCCAAAGTACGTTTAAGCAGCTTTGTTTATTTTCTCTAAACCAGTTGATGGAAACGTCCCTATTTCACATTTATTAATGCAACATTTCAAAATTTTGCTTCAATATTCACTTTGACTTTAATGGGAAAGCAGTGGCTTAGTAAAATAATCTTTCCATATATACATGGTAACACTATCACATGTTTGCTGTTAGCACTAATTTTCTAATAGTGTAATTGTAATTAAAAGCTGTAAAGAAAGGCCTACATCCATGCTTTACAGCTTTCTCCTGAGACGTTTCTGATTTGCCAAAGCAAATCTGCCGTGACTGGATACAGACAGTCCACACAGCAGTGAAAGAGATGTCCAACTATCAAGCAGCGCAGCATGAAGCACCACACATTCAGCGGATCAAATTGATCAAGCAATAGCACTGCATGTTCCATCCCATTATAACATGACACACAGTTGCTCCACACAAACAGTCAAGACTGACATGTGACAAAAACATGTTGACTGTAACACCATGCATGAGAGCTAACTCACACAATATAAAAAACCCTGCACACACTCACACACACACACACACACACACACACACACACACAGCGATGCATGCATATTTTTTCCATCCTGGCATGTGTGTGTGTGTGTTTGTAGAAGGCTGATTATGTCCAACAGCCCACATCCAACCTCTGAGGAGACGCTGTCTACTCACATTTATTCCCTTGGATTTCTCTCAGGCCTCAACCCAAAACTTATCCTGACCACAGAGGAGTAATAGAAAAAAATAAAGTGAGAATGAACACACTCAGCAATAGAGGAAGAGAGAAAGAGTGTGTGGGCAGGACACTGGCTAAAAGGAAGTAAAAGGACAAAAAGTAAGAGAGACGGTGCTCAGGAGAAAATGTTGTTTATGAGTGTTTGTATGTCTGTGTGTTTGTGGGTTGTTGTGTGTTGAAGAGCATTCCTGTGTGTGTGTGTGTGTGTGTGTGTGTGTGTGTGTGTGTGTGTGTGTGTGTGTGCGTGTGTACGTGTGCACCGTGGTCCGCCTGTTCACTGTGTATTAGAAAAATGGAGAGCAAGCCAAACCCTGTGCTGTATCTTTTTATACTGCAGGCCCGAGTTTCACCCTCTCTGACAATAAGATAGCTCTTGATTTGTGTGTTACTATCTTTAGTGGAACATACGCTCTGCTGACCTATCAGTAACTGGAAAAGGAGACCTGAACTGGGGAGAGGAGCTAAGAGAAGGTGGGTGTGGATGGTCTCATATGATCCTGACCTGCTTTTTAAGAGAATGTTGTGCAATGCCTCATGAAATCCGCTCCAGATACAGATCACCAGTAAGCACAGCTCAGGTTTGGGGAAGAGGAGATCAGGTAACAAGGACACAAGTTAAGGTGTTACAGATAGATGCTGTCATATTTGTATACTCTCAAAACAATCATCTTGGCATTAGAGTTGTTCGAGGCAGAATGCTTGTATGAGGTACGTGTCTATAGTCAGTGTATTACCTACAGTAGATAGTGGTCAGCATGTTCCCAGTTTGGAGAAGCAGGCAGAAGTACTGACACAGAAGCAAGCAATAGACTGCTGTGGACGGGGGCAGCAGCGAAACATTTTAGCCATCTAAAAAAACAATATTAGTTTACACTATATTCAGAATATTTCACTGCTTTTCCCTGCCATCAGACAGCCCTGTTCAAGTTTACATAAAAGGAAGTGAAGCTGTTTTATTTATCTATGGCCCCCAGAAACGCTCCCAGAGACCATTGACAAAAACAGTAATTTTACTTTGCAGAACAGGGGAGTTTGTGGTCTAAAACAGCCTCAATTAAATAGTTTGTTTGCTTTATTGTGTGACTTTTACTTTCACCAAATGATTCACCAAAATGTACACAATAAAATGAATAAACTATTTGATCGAGGCAGCAGTTAATCATCAACTTTTATTTTCTGCAACGTAAAATTACTGTTTTTGTTAACGGAGTCTGGTGGCTTTGATGACCTCTTAAGCACTTGTCATTAGAACATTCTCATATTTTACATATAGTAATACTGTAGAAAACTGTACAAAATACTGGGTATACTGCATACAGGTACGGATATAAAGCCTCTCTTGTGATCAACTTTTATCTAGCCTCCAGTGAAATGTGTTTTGGTGCCTGTCCCCTCACATAAGGAACAGTGCTGTTTACTCATGTCCTTATTCTTAGCACACTGCATCAGATGTCCTCTTAGTACAGTTTGGCTGGTGCACTATCTATTTTGGTCCTATATGGACAAACATGTGGTTAGTGGGAAGGATGTAAGGGGTGAGGGAGAGAAAAAGAGATAAAGAAAGGGCTGAACAACACATTCAAGCCATATCGGGGAAAACAAGTTGTGGCTTTCAAAAGCTTTCACACATTCAAACCAACATGTCTGTTGGAGTAAATTTACATTTCCTGTTAATATGTAAAAGAGAAATGAGATATGCTACAGCTACAGCCAGTAAGCTCAGTTTAGCACCCCTAAAGCTCATTATTTAACATTTTATTTTGAATGTATTTAATCTGTACAAAAATGTAAAAACAAGACTATGGTTTTAGGGGTCATGTGGAGACTATTTCTTGGATGGTCACTTCCTGGAGTCTACTTCAGTTACCATGAGGTTGTCAGTCAGCTATTCTTTAATGAATCTGATTATATTCTCTAAAGGGTAAAGTAGCCAGTGACCTTCCTCTATTGCACAAGCCTCACGGACAGAACAGACATATTAGCCCAAACACCAAAGCAAAGGGCAACCTTTTGTTTGTAAGCAGAATCTGAACCAGAAGAGTGAAACTCCCAAAGGATTGCTAGTCTAGTGGTCTAGTCACTTGGTCACAACAACATCTATAATCAAGATTTGTATTGTCCTTGTCAACTCTGACTCAATTCTCTAACTCAAGTCAATATCCCTTTATGAGTGAGGGCCTGGGGCTCTCAAACCTCATTACACCAAATAGATCTGCATTTTATCAGGAAGCCACATAGATAACATTTGGCCGGGGATTCCTATCTGGTGGCAGTTACTGTTTGGGCTAACTAGCAGCTGACATGGTAAAAAATCTTTGTTGTTTTCCTGAAGACCCTTTGAGGGGTCCTTCTGGTATTCTATATAATCTGTGCATTGTTAATAATGGTTGTTTTTGATACATCACAAAATGTTTTGTTTTTTTTATCAAAGGTATAATTTAGCAAAGTCGAAAATGCAGTTTTGTTGTCATGGGAACTTCACTGCTGTTGGGGTCATTCTTGTAGTAAGTGTAGCATGAATGCATGGTGCAATCAGCAAGCTAGGTTGCTATATCGCAGATGGCTGGCTAGCTAGCTTGCTTGTTAATTGCTAATGTACTTGTTAATGTTATAACAAGTGGAACACATGGTTTTCTTTTAAGGGGATCTCCATGCTTTGTGCTACTCCACTGCTCGTTGGTTGTTAAAAACCTCTTCTCACTGAGTCTTTTTTGTTACACCAAAGTTTATACATAAACAAGCAGTACTGAACGGGCCCTCGCAGTACACGCGTGTCGGGGCATGCTGCCGTCGGGGTGTGTGCGTTACAGGGGCCAGTCTATACCACCCCTATGAATTTCATTGCCTTAAGTGTTATAGTGTGGCCACGGTACCAAATATGAAATTAAACTGCCACCACAGTGCCACCTAGGGGCAGATCAATAAAACCTTAAAGGGTTATCCTCAGGAGGGCATTGACAATAATTGTACCAAGTTTTGTATAATAATGCACAAACTATCCCTTTAATCCTCATACAGTGTCTGAAGGAGGACTCTTAACTGATATGTATAAGTTAGAAGAGGCAGGTAGCAATGGTGGAAAGTAACTATGTACATTTACTCAAGTACTGAACTTAAAGTAAAATTTTGAGGTACTTTTATGTACATTTTATGTAACTTTATACTTCTACTCCACTACATTTTGAGACATATATTGTACTTTTTATTCCTCTACATTTAGCTGACAGCTTTAGTAACTTTTCAGGTCAAGATTTAAAATGAAAAACATGATACATTTAAAATGATTACCCATTTTTATAAATTAAACCACTTAAAAGTTGATTAGGTAGTTAAAATGAGCGGAGTGGAGTCATTTCACAGTGTGGTATTAGTACTTTTTTATTTTTTTATTTTTTTGTCGTTTCTGCGCATGCGCGGCCTTTTTCACTTCTGTGCATGCACGGCCTTTCTGCGCAGAAGCACAGCGGGGCCGCGCATGCGCAGAAGCCGGAAAGGCCGCGCATGCGCAGAAACGCAGAAAAAATAATAATTAAAAAATAATAATATATAAATTTAAAATTTAAAATTTAAAATTTAAAATTTAAAATTTAAAATTTAAAATTTAAAAAAATAAAATAAAATAAAGAAAGAAAAATAAATGTAGTTAAGAGTCCCACCACCCTAGTATCTGTATCACAAAGAATTCCATTAAATTATTAATTTCACAGCACTATGAACAGTGTGTCTTCAATCACAGATTACATTGTTAAAATCCCAACAACATAACTATTATAGTATGGTACAGAAGGATTTCAAGCTCCTACTGCGCTGCTGCAATAGCTGAATGTGTCAACAGCTTCATCAGATGTCAACTTTAAATATCAGCCAGACACTGAGATATCCCATACTGATGGAAATAAATGTTTCAAGCTGAGTTTCAAGCATGTGACAGCACTCTGTGCAGCTTCTATTAGAGGAACAGGAGCTGGGCTTAAGGAAATGATGTCTCTTGTCTGCTACTCATGTAGCTACAGTACACCTCTACCTAATAAATAGAGTTTCATTTGAAAACCTGCTGCTTCTGTAACTCAGTAATTTGCTGCGAATGGTTAAAACAGTCAATAATAGAAGTACCATGGTCCTTCATACAGAAATAATGTAATATGAACAAAAAATGTTTTTTCTTTATATATTTTTGGGGCTTTTTAATCATGGAAACCCATCATTAACATTCCTGGTTGAGAAGATCTACATTAAAGAAGAGGAAAAATAATTCACCTTCTGTAATTGTTCCAGAGAGACCAGGAATTTGTGAACAAAAGCACAGTTCGCCTCATTAGCTGTGTTTACATGCAGTTTTTTGTTATACTAATGATCAAAAATAATATAAATAACTAATCATAGTAAAAATGTCCCATGTAAATAACTCTATCAGAATAAACTCATAAAAAAGGGGATTTTAAACCCTAAAACCAACACATTTCGCAAATAAACAATCACTTTGATTTATACTTCATAAAAGTAGTGTTTTCAAAGACTGTATGGGCATATCTCTTTCTGCACATGCTCTGAAATCGAGATAAGTAGAGACACTCTTCTGGGAAGTCTCCCCACTCTTGTAATTTACGGGCACTCTTTACTTTTTTTCAGTCCTGCATGTTTCTCCGGGGAGCCATCTTGAGTTGGTGATGTTATCATTTGGGGGACATAAACAGAATGCTCATCTTCTGCTCAATAACTCCAGTGGTATATTCTAATAAAACTGTTTCAGCGCAATAGCACAGAGGACCAATAATGACCATTAACTGAGGCTCATCTTTTTCTTTTGGTTGAGTGTGCATACAGTATTAGTGATGTAAATGACTCATGCTTATGAAGCTAATATTTTTTTTTAACTTCGTTGGAGTTATTGATCAGATTGATTACATTTGGAAGGAAAAACAGAACATATGGATTACAAACTCCACACAAAGGACCAGGGCCAAGGTTAAAACTCTCGACAGGCAACTGCACTTTCTTTCGGACAGAAAATAAAGTACACTGCACATACACTGTGAAACGAAAAAAGCTGAGACACATTTGTAATGTTTACAACTGGGATGGAGATAGATGGCTGTATAGCTAGCTAGCTTGCTATTTTCTTCATGCTTTCATGCTACACTGGTTACAATGATGTGCTTTCCTACACTGAGTGAGAGGATGAAGTATTAAGTTGTTAAATGGTGGTTGGCTAGTTAGCTAGCAAGCTTGCTAATTCCACCATGCTTTCATGCTCCAAAGAAAATTAACCCAAAGGTGGGGTGGTGGCTGATGGCCAAGCTGCGTCTTACGGCCCCTCATTTCACGCAACTGGCAGACTACTTTGCCAGCAAGAAAGCAAACAAACCATCTTCAGACAAAGCAGTGGCTAAAGCTAGTTGAAAGTATGATGTGTGCTCTAAGAAAGGGCAATGGACGGTTGTAATCCACTTGCATTATGGGAAGTGTAGGATCAAGCATTTTTGGAACTCAGCCCAATACTCATAAGAAAAAGCTTGGCCTCCACTGGTGTCTTGCAAGGCTCTTGACATTATGGACTTCGGCACTAAATAGCTAAAGTAAATTTAGATGATATGGGTCTTGATGGAGAATGGGTAACAAAATCAAGCATGTTTTGATTTGATAACCTCAGAAATGTAATCTATATAAATTCCTCTCTGGTCTCTCTCACACACACAAAGCACATGCACAAACAAATAGCATATAATCAGTGTCTGCAGCTTCCTGTGGAGGGGAAGGCAGACTCTAAATGATGATCTTTATGTTGTGGTTCACTGAAAGCCTGTGGTCTCATTGTAAGTCTGTATACGTTTCTATTTTGTGAGTGTGCGCGTGTGTGTGCAACAGCATGTACCCAGCCATTACCATGTCTATTGTGTGTGGCTGTCAAGCCACCATGAATACGACTGGAGCTTCAATTGCAGGGTGGGAGGAAGAAGCCAACAGCTTATGGCTTAGGGACAACGTTATATTTTCATCTCTGGCTTGACAACAGCATTTACATTCTCAAGTCCAGTCTGAAAGGGAGATGACAGAGAGAAAAGAGGTTATATTATCGTGTCTGAACTTATTTAGTTTTACCGATCACTCTTGGAAGCAAACTGGTATGCACTATCCAAGCAAAAAATCTCTGCACGGGACTGAGGGTCACGCATAATATAATATTTATAATGAACTGTAATTAAATTGCTTATTCTTCCCCCTAAATTCTGCTTGGTTACATCATAATAGTCACCATTATCACTGTCACTATCGTCTGCATTATTGTAACCATCATTCAACTCATCTCCTCTTAACATTTCCAACTTGTATGCCCTCTTCTTCCTCTCTCCTCTCTTCCCTTGAGCTACCTGTAGCAGAGACCCCTGCAGGGTTATGCTAATAACAGCTTTTCTCCTGAGACAGCCCAACTATTGGCTTCAATAAAGACTGCATTCCCGCTGGGGACTTAGCTGGCTCATTGCTGTCTCTGACTCCACAACCTGTCACATGGTGTTATAGTGCTGCGCTTTCAAATGTCAGCCTACACATACCTGTTTGCCTGTGGAGGACACTTATAACACTGATTCATTTTAGAAGATTGTGTGAGAGTGTGTGTGTTGACATGGGATTAAACTCTGTGCTGTTGGTTATGAGTGTTGTTTGTGCAATCCCAACTTAGGTCAGGGTTCTTATAGATCTGCTATAGTTCTGCTCCAATGAAAATCAAGTTTTTAACCTTGTTAATAACTCCATATGGTGTTTTTTTTAATATGCTACAAGACATATCATGGGTCAGATAAGCTGTTCACGCCATGGCTGAGCATTTCTGCCTTGGTATTGCAGTGACAGACTCAGAATCCTGCATATAGACAGCAAAGGTTTCATATGTCACATGCCTAAGGCATATACCTGACAATGATTTAGCAAAAGCCAATATTCCTGGGGTTCCGGTGCAGCAGGCAAATATATAAATCATACAGGCCAAAACTTCGTCTTCCATCAATTGGTCATTGTTTACAGCAACTTGAGACATGAGAATGTACTTGGAGTAGGAAAATTTCAAAAATCAATCAATCAATCAACAGATTGAGATTGCATTTGGCCCAATGTGTTCTGCCTCTTTAGCTTTGTGTGGAGTATTTACATGCAAGGAAGTCCAGCACAAAGCCTCACATAAAACTTTAAAAAAAAAACATTATGAGAATTAATTAGAACAGAGCCAGGCTAGCTTTTTGCCCTGTTTCCAGTCTTTGTACTAAGATATGTGAATTAGGACTAGCTACAGACTTGAGAGTTGTATTTATATTTGCATGCAACCCTTGACAAGAAGGCCAAAGAACCACATTTTCCAAAAAATGTTACCTTACTTAATATGGTTTGAAAGGAAAAAAGGTCTATTCTACTGCTCACGACAGGAAATAGAGTAATTTACATCACTTACAAAGCCAACTACTGTAACTACTGTATCTTGGCATGATGCCTGCAGTTCACTGTGGTAGATATAGACTTTTTGCTCAGTGCACATTGTAATTACACATAATCCAGGCCACATGTGATGCACATTTTTCTTTATCTGCTTCTGTCTGTATTTGATATATGATTAAAATATTTTTTTTCTGGCAACAGTACTTGTACTCTCTCTCTCTGGCTTCCTGCAGCTTTGCCCATCACTCTTTACTATTTCAGTCCCTTCCTATATCTCCCCCTCTGTTCTCTCATTTCTCCATCCATCCATGTCCCCGCTAACCTCTCCATCATGTCACCAGTCTATTCTTTCCTTCCTACCTCTAACTTTCCATCTTTCCTTCTCTCCATCTGCTCCACCCCCCTCCACCTCCCCCATCCCATCCTTCTCAGCTAGCTGGCCGGGCTGCTGACGTCTGCAGTAGCGTTGGAGCATGGCCAAGGACTGCCTTTAAATCACACTGATTTCTAATGAAATGTACACGCACACACACTTACATCGCACATATGTGAGCTGAGGTGTGTGCGTGCATGCACACCCTCACACGTAAACACACATGCATATACAGATAAATTCACACAAACTTGACATTACATAGCTTTGTGTAATTGTAACTGCTGATAAAAGTGAATAAATAAAAACATGAAGGAAGTCGCAGTGCAAGTCTGTTCAAGTGCTTCATATTTGATGAAGGAATATTTTCCTTGCTGAGCTCACACAGTGAAAGTGCCCTATTTTAACATGCCTTCTGTAGCAAAGTCAACACTACATTTACCCTCTAAAGTAAACTTGTCTCTTTTAGTACCTTGATGTTTCTTTTTATTTTATTTTTTGTAGTCTCTCATGAGAAAGCTCTCTGCTTGGAACATCAGATAACACAAAATATATTTATTTCCACATTTAATGCAGCCCAGTGTGTATTAAATCTAACTCTGGGTAGATTTCTGTCTCCAAATATAGACAGCATGCCATGACAACATTGTTTTCTTAAATAAACGTCATACTGGAGGGATTCAACTCACCTTCTGCTTTTTTATTTAATAAAATCTGGAATCTGTCCAGTTGGTTGGCTCTGGCTTCAATACTGTACACAGAAGATAGCCCGTCTGTTTCACATTACATTTTCACTCAGACATCCCCTCCTCTGAGCCCAGAAATCTGTGTTACCTGACCTATATTTTCAAATATAACCAACAGAAAAAAACACATTTTTGTAACAGTCAATTCTTAGACACGTTACAAGGCATTGTACACTTTGTTAGAGTGTAATGAGCAAAAAGTCTGTGTAATCAGGACTGTGCTCCTTCAAGTGAGACGTACAGATCATATTTCAGTGACGTGGGGTTGCCTTGACCTGGCAGCACCCCTGTGCAGCTTCTCCACTTCCATTTCCTCCTCCTCCTCCTCATTTGGCTGCAGCCAGCCGCCAGAAAACTCACAACACTCACTGCCAGTAATCCTCGGCGATGGCTGACAGCACAGCAGGCACTATATCACATGATGGGATTGACGTTTTATAGGTCTGCTGTGGACTGCTATCAGCCTAAGGGAAGGAGAAGCATGAGCAAGGGACGGAGTATAAATCAGGACTGAAATGTGGCTTTCTGTAAAACTCCACAGCACCTCATAGAGAGGAGGCTGTAGGTTTTTGATTTACCAAACAAACATTCCCCAGTCTTGTAGAGGAGTGTGTTTGGGTCTACTAACTGCAAAAGTGTTCTGTTCAAGTTGCAGTCATTGCATCAATTCACAAAGCCATGCAACAGTGCTCTTGAATAAAACTAATTTGAACCAAACCTAAGATTTAGTGTAAATCACCAGTTAAGTGCACTTGTTTTCCCTTTCCTCATTCCCTCCCTAATCATTTAATCCTCCTTAACATAAAGTAGTCTTTCTTTCAGTCTTTATCAAGCTGCTGCGGGATTCCCTTGCATTCTGGAAAGCTTGAATATTTAGAGACTAGTTTTCTAGTCCTGGAAGTGCCTGTAAACTGATTAAAATGGCCTGATACCCCAGAACTATGGTTATGTTATCCTTGAAATTTTTTATTGGATTTAGCCCCTCACTTAGAGTAAAATAGAATATATGCTTTAGGCCGTGTATGTGGTATGATTGACAGGTTTCACAGTGTGTTTTCACATCTTTGAAGTTAACTTTAACATTTTGGTAGCTTAAAATGTCTTTTTACGTATTCGGTCATCTGTTCATTTAAAAGAGTGATTGTCCCTTGCTAACCAAGCTAGCTAGCTAGTGCTACGTAGCATAATTCTGGCTCCTAATCTGTTCTGTGCATGTGCCGGTTGTAAAAAAAACAATATGGTGACGGCCTTAATGCTGAACTCAAGGCTTCAAACCAGAGTCCGCAAACCAATGTGTGATTTCACAGTGCTTTTCGAAGTTTCAAAATTGGGGTATTTATTCACATATTTTATGTGGTAGAACAAAAACTGTAACTCTCTTAAGCTTGTGTTAACTACAGACCTTATTTCCAGCAACAAACCAACCACACTTTCAAAAAAATCCATTGACTCTAAAACAAGCCAACAAGCAAATGAGCCAGAATTGCTAAATTTCAAACTCACTTCCAGGTTTTAGGACTCATTTCTGCAACACCCTAATTACAGTGTAAATTGGCCAGCTAGCCAGATGACCAACTTAAGATTGCTTGAAGACATTCTCATGTCAGCTAGCTGGTAGCACAAGTTTAAGTTCAACCGTCTGTACTTCAGTCGGCTAACAGAACTGTCAAAGGCACAAATGAGACCTGGAGCAATATAAGATTGCTGCCTTTAGACGCTTCCAAACCAACTGAAAGGCATGTAACTCTGACAGCAGTAGGCTAATAAAAGAGGAGGCCAGACATACTTATTGTACAGTTAGCTGTGACGGGTTTAGCTGTCACAAGACACCTCATTATGCATGATTAAAATTTTTCACTAAAACTGGAGTTAAATGTGTGAATACCAGGCCCAACCAGTATATTGTGACCGAATGTGAGCAAGTGCTGTCCTGTCTTGTCAAGCAAAACTCCTGGAAAGGTCCTTGAAAATGTTGTCTTAAGAGCATGGGAACGCTGTGCTGATGTAGCTTAGTATATTGCTATGCCGGCGTATGAGAGACACTTTACAACCCTCCAATTATTCCTGAAGAGTTTGGTTTCTACCCCTCTTCAACACTTATATGCGTCAGCACAGTAACAGCATGACGACGACTTCTCACTGTTGACAAAAAGGGACACAGCAGTGGAATAACTGAGAAAGACTGGAGGGCAAACACCGTCAGGTTCACTACTTGCGGTGATAAATGAGGTAAAGTAATGTAATTTGTGGTTGACAGAATTATAGTCTTCAACTGTACACAAGTGTTAACATGTCTAAACAGTTGGAAGCAGAAGACATTTTAGCTGAGGGCAAATCGTTTACTCAGAAACCAAAGTTATATAGACTGTAATTATGTCACATCAGTGATGAAAGACTAATGTTTGGTAAGCTGATTGGATAGTGGCAGTTATTTAACTTAAATGATTCACATAGTCACAGTGGTAAATCCACTCAGGAGATTGTGTGTTAGTCTTGTTTTTGCTTTTTTTTTGGGAGGAATACAATTAAATCAGTATCTTTCTTCTCTAATGCCATGAAAGCAGAACAGAGAGATTTAGAAACAATTATCTGTTACAGTTAAATGTCATGAAATGAACTGTTATTCTAATTGCAATTTCCCAAGGCCTTTCCCCCTCTTTAGTCATTCACACAAATGGAAATGTGTCACTCATGAATGAGTTACAGAAGCAAATGTCCACAAGATTTTTATCAACAAAAGAAAAGGGTTAATGTATCCTCATACAGCAAGCGTTTTATATGACATCTTACAAAAACATATGCACAGTTCCATTTATTGTTTTGAAACGGTTGCACTTTTAAACAAGTGACTCAACAAGCTAGAGAAAGGGGGGAGAGCAGCGGTGGTGAGAAAAAAGCTGTGAATCAAGGGGACAAAATGTTATTTTCTGATTGTTTCATGGTCATTACATTCTAAAGCACAAATAAAAATATTGTTGGATTTTGTGTGAGTTACAGACCCAGAATGACTTCTTCCTTTGTTCCTGTCATAATTACGACGGCCACTAAAGGTCGCCACTTATCAACAAACGTCAGTACGGGTCGCAATAAGTGGCGCCTCTTGACTATTATATGATTATAAACTAATCATAGTGGATTACTTTTCATAACTATAACTACAAATGAGGACAGCCTGAAAGGGTACAACATATACAGTTAAACAGGGACAAACAGATTGACGCCCACATTTGTTTAACTTGTAGATAATAAAGGTCATTAGATAAGGTAAGTCAAGAGAGAGTGGGACCAGAAATACCATTAGCCAATAAGTGTGTTGGGGTATGAGTAATTCTCCTGTTATAATCATTAACCCCAAACAATGTTTGTTTTAGTAAGTTTGGTCTGAAAGTGGGAATCTTGTATTTTTATTGTCTTTGTTGCTCTGTCTCACCCTCTCTATGTGATGTTGGTCTGGTGTAGTTTTGTGTTTACACGCTGCTGCTGCTGCTGCTCAGTGGTCTTTTTTCTACAAATCGTGGTCCACGCAGTTGACTCAGACACCACTGTGGGCTGGGCTCAGTCCATGTGTTTGTGCTGTACTGTATGAAGAGAGAGAGAGAGAGAGAGAGAGAGAGAGAGAGAGAGAGAGAGATTAAGTGATAGAAGCCCCCTCTTCTCTTAATTCTCTACCTAACCTTGCTTCAGTGCTGACGTTCTTATGCAACGCCACCCACTGAGGACCCATCAGCACCTCCCACACACACACACACACACACACACACACACACACACACACACACACACAATCAGCCTACACACAAGGAGTAACCTTAAGCATATTTGTTCTGTGTGGGAGAGGAGTGACATCATTTAGTCCACCTGTGTTGCGCGTTCAAAACAAACACAACAACATAAATACAGTGGAGTCTGGTTCAGTGATGGTAATCTACTGAATGTGCAAA
Source organism: Centropristis striata (assembly GCF_030273125.1). Classification (NCBI taxonomy): domain Eukaryota; kingdom Metazoa; phylum Chordata; class Actinopteri; order Perciformes; family Serranidae; genus Centropristis; species Centropristis striata. The sequence goes on along the minus strand of NC_081529.1, from coordinate 23,341,730 downwards.
TTAGGACTAGATTAATTTTTTCTAACCAAATGGACTTAACATTGTCCATATTATAATTCATATTTTTGTGCAAAGGCAAACACAAAACCTAAGGCTTTTGGGAAATAGACTTTGAGACTTATGTCTTGTCTGGCGGCCTCTTGCTTGGTCACATTTCCTTCATAACATACTTTTCGGTCTGTTTGCCTCTAGAAAATGTCGTCCTGCTCCAGCTCTTCCACAACACCGACGACACTCCCTGTTAGCATTCACCCTCACATTAGGCCTGTAAACCTCCTCCTCCCTGCGGTCCAAAGCTCCTGTGCTAGTGGTGTAAATACACCAATACTCACCCGGTACACCAAGCACTCCTGGCAGCACAGCTAACTGAGCTAGCTGACCACAGCTACAGTTAATAGTAATAAGCTTTCTGTCCATCCAGAAAAACTACAACAACTCCATAGAATATGATACAGTTTCACCAAAATCAATGAGATAGCTGGTAGCTACTTAATGTGGCAAATTGTCGCTGCCCACAACATAGTGCAGGACCATGCTTTTGGTGCAGAGTGGAGACCTAGGCCCCTTTCTCCTTATTACAAGTGACTGTAACATTATAATAAAAAAAACTGCAAAATCTAAAGGTAAAATAGTTGCTCTATGTTGTTTTAATATGAACATCTGACAGTGTAACATTATACATATGACAGAAGAAAGGAAACCCATAATAGGTCCCCTTTAAGGTTAACTTGCTTCAGAAGGGAAATACAGCCAATAATCTTTAGAAATCCATAGGAAATTAGCACCACTGTGCACAAAGCACCTCAGGCACATAAGGACAATCTATAATACTGAACCATGTGACGACAAACAAACGGCACATTCACACGTGTCTCCTTTTAAAGCCCACAGTATCAGGACATGGCTGTAGTTGTAATATCAACTGATCTGTAATGTAACATGTTACTGAGACCTTTTTGTCACAGCGCAGCCGTCACTTTCAGAGCATTATGTTAATCAGATCACAATGATTGGTGAAAGTGGTGGTGTGTGTGTGTGTGTGTGTGTGTGTGTGTGTGTGTGTGTGTGTGTGTGTGTGTGTGTGTGTGTGTGTGTATGTGTGTGTGTGGGAGAAAGACCCTGCAGCACAATGCCAGTGTGCAAAACAGTCATGGATAAATCTGATAACTATGGGAACACGCATCATACACATAAACTCATTAACAACATATAAAATATGTAATGTGATTGATTAAATGCTGATGATCTTTAAAGTTTGTGATGAAGCGAGACGCGACTGAAGTTCTCATATTTATCCGTGTTTGTTGCCAAGAGGAATACAGGAATTTATATCACCAGTCAGTCGCCCACACAGAGTGATTAATTCAGCCATTATTTCGGATGCATGCTTGGCCCGAACTGGATTCCACAGCAAGTTAACAGCCTCCAACTCTTTCTATTTATTTGTGTCATGCAATATTTTAACATGTAACAAATGATGAAGCCCTTGTAAATAGCCCTGGAAGATACCTGACAGTTTGTGTTAGTCTCATAATCTTGCATGTGCCACACAGCAACACAACAATACACAATGCAATTAATTTGACGTTGTTAGGGAACTGATTAAAGGACTGGGAGGGCGAATGGAAAATAACAATGTTGTAACAGTTTGTTTGAAGCAATTACAGAAACTGTCTTCTTTTAATAATTCCTCTATTTTAATATGTTTACCAATTATAACATTGTTATCTTTCAGCCCCCAATTGAACTCTTAACTCCACAGACATTTTAGCTGGGTAATTGGAATTACATCACATCTCGTCTTATAAAGTAATCCCAGGACATACAGAATAATACTATTGTGGCTAATTCACTAGATTGAGTGTAAAAAAAATGCAGGATTAGAAAGGGACTCCTTTGACGATTTCAAATTATAAATCTTGACAATCATTTTCTGAACCCTGACCCACCACTAACAGAGATATATATCTACTTTCCTGGTAGTGGTCAACAAACCAAAATAGAGTGGGCTGGATGGAGGAATCTCTATCATAACCACCAAGTCTGGCTTCATTAGAGCCTCTCTGTGCAGTGCTGTTGGTTGACAGGTGTGTGGTACATTCCCCAGATCTCTGCACTCACTAGAGCATACTTCTGTGAGGACACTGGGGGAGGCTGAGTGGATATAATGCATTTTTTAAATTCTGACTCAAGCTCATGAAGCAGAGATGTTGCTGCAGATCAAGGTCTGTAAATTCCATAGTCGCAAAGAGCCTAAAGTAAAGAGCAAGAAGCTCTGGCGACCTAATCCAGCTGAGGTGGAGGCTAATGTGCTAAGCAATGCAAACATCTGAGCCTTGAGAAGTAACACTCTCAGGGAAAAAGGGAAATGTAAATTAAATTGACACAGAGGTTAAACTGTTAATGTAACACTCAACAATGCAAATAACAAGCATAACTGTTGTGTAAATGAATGGAAATGAGAGCTGTTTCATTTGCATAGAGGTGCACACCCGCCCCAACAGTCAAGTCAGCACGGTCTGCATCGCTGAGAATACTCGTAGGAGGATTCATGTCACTTAAAATGCCTGTTTTTCATCATTCAAATTCAAAAGTGAGTCTGTGTCACTTTTGAAAGAATAACTATAACTTTTCTCAAGAGACAAGTGTTGAATTCACACTCAGTAAAATGCAGCTTTACTCAGTTCAATATCCTCAAAGGTTTTGCTGCTAATGCTGTGCATTTTGTCACTAACTAATATATATCCAACATCAGTTTTAGGCTAATTACAATTCTGTAATTTAAGCTAAAGCATTTGACACCATATAACTTTTTTATAGCATGTGGATAATTCAGAAAGCTAAGCAGTATCAAATGCCTTTGCTTATTAACATGTAGCTAACATTAGCTTGCTAACATTAGCACATTTAGAGTCCTAAAATAATATGGTAATAATGTGGTGTGCTTAAACAGTTTTAACCAGAAACAGGCATTTTGTTGACATTTCAGCCCATGTTTGTGTATTATAGCACTGGTAGTTCCCTCCCGCTACAGTCCCTTGTGGCCACAGTGGCTCTCTCTTAGAACAAAACAGTGGTGGAATGTAACTAAGTACATTTACTCAAGTACAATTTGGATGTATATGTACTTTACTTGGGTATTTTCATTTTAGTAACAAAATACTTATAGCCTACTTCCACTTCCACTACATTTTGAGGCATAAACTTTACTTTTTTCCTGCATTACATTTAGACAGCTCTAGTTACTTTTCAGGTTGAGATTTAACATGAAGAAATACATCATTTTATATTATGAATCTATTTGGAATATATAAAATAATCAGAGAGGGGCCATTCTGCACAGATAATACTTTTACTTATGATACTTTAAGTACATTTTGATACTTCCACCACTCTAAAAAAAAAAAAAAAAACTAATGATAAAAAAAAAATACTAAAAGGAGCACAGTCTGCTAACATTTATTTTTAACGTAAGTATTTAAAGCAGTTATGTAGTTGCCTGTCAATGAAAGTGAAAGAGTGTGTTCAGGCCTGCATGCGAGTGTCCCAGACAGCTTTATTAACAGGATGGTTGAAATTGCAGAGTCCTGAGTCAGCCGGGGCTGCTCCAGCTGTGAAGACATTTCCTGGTGTTGTCCAAACAGGTTCACTTGGACAAGAGGGGCCTGATAATCTCAACTCTCCACTGCATTGTAAACAACTGAAGAGAAGTTGTTACATTCTTGCGTTATTGCTTGCGGTCACATGTGCTGTTTGCACACTCTAATTATGATGAAATAAGTTGAGAAGACAGCAGTGTTTCTCTTACCCCCTCTCTTTTTGTAGCTTTAAACACAAACTCTTTTTCTCTGGAGTTAACCTCATCCTCAAGGGTACAAAACTGCCATAGTAGTGTTCATTCACGATTACTGCCCTGCATTGCCAGTAAATGCCACAGAGATGGCTTTATCTCTGCATGTTTTGACTTCCTGTCCCACTGATCCATAAGAGTGCGAGCTGTGCTTGCCAACGATCCCATCCTCACACATTTAGACAGACAGGGGAGAAAAAAGAGCTTCCTTTGAGAGCTTGAGAATACATTAACCGTGTTGACAAAATATTTTAGTCCTGCGCAGACAGCGAGGGAGAGCAAAGGAACAAAGTGTACTCATGACTTAGTTACAAGTCAGAAGCTGCATGGCCAGTTGTCACCAGGGTTTCTTTCTTTAATGTGTGTAAATATTATTCATGAAAGTGTTCAAAGCATTCTGAGGTATAAGTCAGGTAAATCCAGACAGCCTCTAAGTAGACAGAAAAGATGTTTAGAAAGCAATAGCCATTTTTTTCTTAGCAACAGAGGAGACTTTATGGTGACATGTAGGATTGAGATAGGCCTAATATGGATTAAGTGGTCGTGGAGAGAGTACCATATGTTCGAAGGAAGGACTTCTCTTCTTGCTTTCAGTTCTGTTGTAATGCTCTCATCTCAAAACATGTGCAGAAGGTATGTGGGCATGTATGCATTTGTACATGCATGATTTTCCTCTCCAGTGTTTCCCAGCATGCTCTTATCTCTCTCCCCTGGCTACAAATAGGCCTCTTCTAAACACGAAGCCTTACAGAAACACCAGCATATTCCTTTGTTGCTGTAGCGTCCTCTCTCTCTCTCTTTCTCTCTTACTTGAACACACACGCACATATACACACTAGGAAGTGATGAATAGCAGGTGTCCACCCTCCCATACCTTCCCCTACTCTTGACTCCCTCACCATCAGCACCAGCACCACAGATCTGCAGATTGCACAGGGCTGATTAATCTACGCTTGACAAGCTGAGTCTGATTCATGTCGCTTGGACACTGCAGAAAGTAGCCAAGTTCCTCACAATAACAGATGCAAGTTGGGGGGTGCAGTGTTATAGGGTTTTAGAGTTAAAAATATTTCTAATCCAGAAATAGCAGTGTGATTCTCAAACAAGAGCCATATTTACATAATGCAATTAATGTTTTAAAGGGCTCAGAAAAATAGGGGGCAGCATTTCACCCTGTGCAAGGATTACATGATTTACTAAATGCATCGCTGACACAGTTCAAGAGGGTCCCCAGAGAGTCTAGCTATATCTCATTGGACCTCACTTGCCCACTATTACCCCTTTGTGACAAAAGCGGTTCCAGAGCCGGTTCGGAGCCGGTGCCTAATCTTGAACCAGTTCCTTGCTTTTCGACAGCCAAACAACCGTCTCTTGGCCAGGAAAACTGGTTCGAGATCGGCATCAACTCTTTGCTGGTCTTGAACCACGAACCACTGACATCAGGGGCTGGGGGATTATCATGACCAACAAGACCAACTAAAACATGTATCATTAATTTTATATTATTTGTTTAACTGCATTATGATTGATATGGGCTTAACGTTAGCTCTTACACAAGTGGTATTACAGGGCAGGACGGGCCAGGGCTAGCATGCTCATTTCAGTATTCACTCACCAGTCACTTTATTATCTGCTTCAAGGTTGGACATATGCGTTCAGAGATGGTCTGCATACCTTGTTTGTAACGTGGTTATTTGAGTGACTGTTGCCTTTCTATCATCTCAAACCAGCCTGGCAATTCTCCTCTGACCTCTGGCATTTTGTGCTCATTGGATATTTTCTCTTTTCCGGACCACTCTCTGTAAACCCTAGAGATGATTGTGTGAAAACCCCAGTAGATTAGCAGTTTGTGAAATACTCAGACCATCAACCATGCCACGTTCAAAGTCACTTAAATCACCTTTTTTTTCCCAATTCTGATCCTCACTTTGAACTTCAGCAGCTCATCTTCACCATGTCTTCATGCCTTAATGCATTGAGTTGCTGCCATGTGATTGACTGATTAGCTATTTGCGTGTACATAATAAAGTGGCCGGTGAGTGTATATCTCTTCAACACAATACATAGACATCTTTGATATAAGGTCAATGTGGTTACTAGTACACGTTATATGTTGATAATGGAAGTTAATTTATTGAATGTTTTAAACTTAAGTTCTGTCCATATCCTACACATTGCACCTTTAATGGTGCCACAATTGTATAATGTAAATTTCTAATTTTGAATGTGACACACAGCATGTTGTGACTAATAGATAATAACTGGTTAACTTTTCAAATCATGAAGCAGCCAAAAGATGTGATCTGGATGAAATCAAGCAACAACAATCAGAGATAAATCTTTTTTCTAACTGATAAGGCAGAACACATGGAACAAGAAATACCATAAACAGCAGAGCCACAGCTGATTTGCATGTTAACTAGGATTATGCGGGGCTACTTTGCAACACTGCTGGTTAGATCTGTCTCCCCACCCTTTAGCTGCAAAGTATCGTGAGGACCCAGTGGCAGGTATGGGAGTGCCGTGATAGACTGCACTGGAAACAAAAGTACGTCACCCCGAGAAGTGTGGAGAGGGAGGGGAGGCGGAGGACTGTGTTTGTTTTTGGTTTCCTTCTGCAGATAAGAGCAGCTGCAGTTTAAAGGGCTGGGCACGTGAGTGTGTGCTGGGGATATCTATACTGTGCAAAGCAAACCGGACAACACCCACTATGCATTAATGTGTGGCAGAGTATACACAGTCACAGGAATGCGGTAAAGTATGTATGAGAAGATAGCACAGACATATGTATCTTTTAAAACAAAATGCTACATGTCGTTTCTAAGATTCCTACACATATATTCTTAATACACATTAAGTTGTGTAGCTGTGTTTGAATTAGCACGAGACAATCGACAGCTGCAGGGTGTAGAAGAAGATTAGTGCAGAATACATCTGAGTGAATGTAAACTGTGTCTTGTCTGCCTACCAGCAACAGCTCATGTGTTCCAAATGGGCGTGTGAGCAACTGTTTAAAGCAACTGTGTCAGTGCCCTTGATACTCACTAAGGCTTCATCTGTGCGGCCAGTCAACAGGTTATCTTTCACATTAATGTCTGTGGCAGGCAGAGTTTAATTTATCATACTTGTTGCTCACCTCTGAAACATAAGGTTTTAACTTTTGAAAAAACACACACAAATGATTAAATAAAGTGAGTTTTTAATTTTGAATTTGGCCTTCTATGATTATGAAAACCAGATAATCCAGATTAAACTATTATTGTTTATAATATTCCATATAACAGTGATGCTCTTATTTTGTCTGCGTTACTGACTGTGATAAAATATAGTTCACCAAAATGTTGAATATATGTTTAGGAGTTTTCTTTAGGCTGTTACACTGCACTACAAATGATTTGATCTAATTTATATTTATTTATTTGTTTATATATTGAATATAAAGTCATGGAAAAAATGATTAGACCACCTTGTTTTCTTAAATTGTTCATTTCAATACCTAACTAAAGAAGAAGAACAAATATAATGATAATAACAAAAATAGCTCATCAGAGTTTAATTTAAGAGCTGATATCTAGCCATTTTCCATGGTTTTCTTGTTAATGATTTTGGTTATTATCTCCAAAACCATGTAAAATGTCTAGATATCAGCTCTTAAATTAAACTATTTTTTTGTTATCATTATATTTGTCTAAACAAATGTACCTTTAGTTGTACCAGGCATTAAAATGAACAAGAAATTGAAGAAAACAATTGTCTTATAATTTCCATGACTGTAACTTTAGTAGTTTTCATTATGTTTTGCAATTGCAACATAATTGATCTTATTTAATTTGATCTAATTAATTCGTATTATTATATAATTTATTTAGATCGATGTATTTATATATTATATATTGTTTATTTATTTTATTAATTCCCTAATCTAATTTTTACTGCCATTTTTTTAGTTGAATTATATTTAAATTTCATAAAAATCCACTCTTAAAAGACAAAACTTTTTTTCAATAAGTTCAATAAATGCATGCTGTGTAAGTCAGTGAGCAACCATGTTAATAAATAACTGTGATCTTAATATTGACATAAAAAGAAATCATGACGTTCATTTTGTCCATAATGGAGCAGCCCTAGCTGAAGTCCTGTGAGATACAGATACGCTGCGGTGAAGTCATGTTCAGAGGAAAGCACAATTCCCTCAAGCTTATCATTGCTCAATCAGCTCCAGCGTGCTTCCAGAAATAGATGGGGCATTGAGGGGATGGACTAATGCAGGGGACTGAAAAGCCATTAACTGTTTGGTTTTTTTTCCACTGAGGAGGGTGACATTACCATAAGGCCTTGTCGGCTGGCCGGGACCACAAGCTGAGCTGAGCTCCACCTGTTTTTATGACAGGCGGAGGGGGGCGGAGGGGGCTGAGGGGGGCATTTGGCACCAGATTAGCATCAATAGTGACGCTGGCAACGTTTCACTCTCACTCTTTCTCTCTCCCAGTCACATCGCTCCATGCCTTTCCATTCCCTCTTCTTTTCATCAAGCTTCTGTCTTCCTTTGTTTCTCTGTGCTATTCTGATCACACTCTCAGCCTTGTCTTACTTGGTTTTCCTCTCACTGGTATTCTCAGTACAATACTTTTATATATATATCACACAATCTATCTTTACCTCCCTTCTTCATACAGTCACACCTGAAGAAAGGGATTGCACGTGGAATATTATATGTATAATGAAATTTTGTATCAACATTAGAGCTGCAACAGTTAGTTGACTAATCAATTATTCAGTCGACAGAAAAAGAATCGGCATCTATTGTGAAAATAGATTTATCTAAGTAATTTTCCATGCGAAACTGGCTGTTAACCAAATAATTATCAAGAAAATCATGGAAAATGTCTAGATATCAGCTCTTAAATTAAACTCTTATGAGCTATTTTTGTTGTTATCGTTATATTTGTCCAAACAAATGTACCTTTACTTGTACCAGGCATTAAAATGAACAAGAAAGCAAGGAGAAAACAAGGTGGACTAATACATTTTTCCATGACTATATATATACACACACAAATTAAGCTAGTTGCAGCCCTATCAGACATACAGACCAAATAAATTCTAATACATATTTGCTACATTAAAATCATAGTATTCACAGTAATAATGTTAAAGTCTCTGTGCCTGGTTCACAAACAGAAACCTGGCTCTATACGTTATATTTATTATAGTGATCAAATGCACAGACCACATTATTATGATAAAATACTCACAATTCTGAACTGACCATCAGTAGGTCCAGGAGCTTTGTTGTATTAGCAGATTTAGTTTTACTGTAATTTGAAGTTGATGTAAATCTTACAATCTCATCTAACTAGAGGATGAAAAAACTGATCTACTGATTGTTGGAGGTCATAGTACACGCTTCTTTTAATTTACAACTACAGGACTTCACTGCTCACATCCATGTTTGTTATTTTTATATATGTGCTATTGATTCTTGCCCTGAGTAGAATAACATAAACTGGACTGGGTCAACACAGAGGTAATGTCCATGACTCCTATTTCTCGCTCTTAAGCTAGTCTGGAGGAAAACCATTAACAAGAATAACGAGTGGACAGATCAGGGGCGTGCAAAAGGTGATAATAATCCATTAAAGGTGTTTTCAGAACGACCTGTTCCACACCCGGCTGATTATACATGTACACAAACACGGTGTCACAGACCAAGATAAACAAACACACTCCCACCTGTCTCTGTAACACTCACAGTATCAGCAACTAAGATAAACCCGTGCACACACACACAGGCTGAACTTTACACAGCCTATCAAGCCCCAAGTGTATCAGGGGACACGCAGACTGACAGGCAATGATGAGCCGGCCTCAGGGGGACCGTGATATGCCAGCAGGGTCAGGGTGATTTTAGTCAGCCAGCGCTGGCATGATACAGTCCAACGTCTCATCACAGGAAACACCACAAAGGTTCAGCACTGCACAGTCAGACACCACTCATCAACTTTGACCCTGAAACCCAAAGATTAAGCGATACCTGTATTTTCACATTTTGGAAAACCAACATCACTTCAGCGGTTTTGGGTAGACTTAAAAAGATTACCTGAAATAACAAACACTATGAATGACTAAGTAGATGGCTTAAAAACCAGTTCAGGCCAGACATTGCACTTTTTCCAGCCCCAATATATTACATCTCATTGCATAAAAAGTACTGCCAGTTATCCATTAACAGGCCGCATCCTTAAGGGCACTGGGTGAAATGTAACTGACTAGCTTAGCATTCAGCTACGCTCTCCTGAACAGGTTTTAGTACTGATTTCCAGTGTTGCATAATGTGTTTTATTATTAACACTAGTAAGTGACAATCTGGCCTCCCATCTAACAAGGAGGTGAGAGTTCAGCAGATGTGATTTTCAGCAAATAGGACGCCTGACTAACCTACACAATCTTATGGAAGGCTCACTAAACATTACATCATTTTATTGGGAACTTGGAATATGGATAAGTCAATTCAAGCACATTTCAAGCACTTTCAAGGAACCTAAACCAAAAATGTCTAGACTCTCAAGGCTTTTATCGTTCCATCTAAATTGTGAGTTTACAGTATTCCTTTGTACTCAAAGCAATCAATGGACATTGTCACTTTGTTTATTTTTTTTATCTGTCCATATTAATTTTAATTATAAGTTTTTGTTTGTATGAAAGGAATAACTGGTGTAAGACGCTAGGAGAAAAGAAACAAATATTAGGATATTCATTTCAATTTTAAAAGATTTTTGGTTTACAAACACGGTTTTGTAGATGAAACACCAGGTTATGTTGAAAATCAATCATTTTTAAAGGAGTATATTCAAATTCAAGCATATTGGAATATGCTTGAAAATGTAAACATTTTCAAACTTCCAAGCCTGCTTATATTAGGCTTTGTACTGTGTGCTGTGTGCCTCTGGAATGTGTTGCATGGTTTAGCAGCATGTCATCAGGGTTCCCACATATTTTCATGGGGAAAATTTAAAAACCACTACTTTTCAAGGACCCGTAATAAAATTCCCACAACCGTTCACACCAAATTGTGAATGGTCAAATCAGTCAAACATGTCAAACTGAATCTCTATTCAACCATAATTTCAGCTAGCTGGCATACATAGAGGGAGAGACATATATGATAGTAAGCAAAATATCGCACGCATTGTCGCATAATATAGCTTTGTTACATCAACAATGCATGGAAGGTTATCGACAGGAAATGACTGTAATAATTTAGGGACAACCAAACTTCATGACTTTTCCAAAACTTTCAAGGATTTGTTTCCGGGCTTGAACCCTGTTTCGTATATGTGTTGTGTATTGGCAAGAATCTGGCAAGGAGAGATATGGCAATTTTTAAAAAATGTTATTTCACTGAAAACTGTTAAAATTAAATAAAATTTCAGGGGAAAAAAGTTTCGTATGCATTTACAACACTGAGATCTCCATTTACATTTATCACCCCGGCATCATTTCACTACTTTATGTGCATTCTGTCTACTATGAATCTTTGCATATTAAAAGTCTAAACTTCAGAGAATCGATAGTTTCACAAAACATAAAGTTGCTACATCACGTGTATGGATATATTCAAGGTTCTTACATCTTTTTATGATAAAATTCAAGCACTTTCAAGGTACTCTAGACAAAAATGTCCATACTCTTGAAGCCTTTATCATCACATATGTTTATATTAACTTTAATTGTATGTTTTGATTATTTAATGCTTGCTAATTTCCTGAGTAAGGGATCAACAGAGTTCAGGTATTGGCTAGCTGAGCTCGTCTGGAGTCACCAGGAGCCAACAAACAAATATGAGGATGCGATTGTTACATTTAAATATTAAACGTTTTTTGGTTAACATTATGGATTGTGTAGAAGAAGCACCAGATTATGTTCTCAAGGATTTGACCATATCCCTAACCTTGAAAGCATAATGGCTAACATGAAGCTCTTTCCAAACTTAAGACCTTGTACAAATCCAGGATATTTCCTTCCACCTCTACATATGAGGCCCTGCTTTAGCTCAGGATGTTATCAGGCTTCACACAATCACTCCTAGTATCTATATGTGTAATGACAGTTGGCTCAAAGGCAACTGTTAGCCGGCACAGCCTGCATGGTGTGAACAAATGTTGCTGAGGCTTGTGTAGAACATATCCATGTTACAGGTTATGTAGCTAATGTAGCATAATTCAGTTTTTGACCTAACCTATTCTGAGTGAAAACTGTTTGCTGATACGCAGACCAAAGTACCAAACAGGTGGGTGTGGGCGTACTGGAGAAAAACCTGATTGTTCTAACCTCAGGACAGAGTACTGGATCTGTCCCAACATGTTAAAAAACCCTAAAAGACTCTGCATGCAGCAGCTCGGCCACAAAAACCAATGACAAACTGAACAAGTGTAATTATTTTCAAGCTTTTTAATACAAACTTAATAAACTATCAGTCCCTCTTAACATGTAAGACACTGACTCCAAATACTTTGTTATACCGTTTGTTTTATCAAGTATTGCACAATGTAGGTACAAAATTAATATACGATTACATTTTTGTCCATAATATAGCAAAAATCTTTAAACTCTTAACAGAAAATACAACTCTTATGTTTTTCAAAAAAAGCAAATATTCTTAAATTCCACCACTACGGAATATTCTGTACACAATCTTTAGAATAGTCAATGTTTTTTTTTTTTTTTAAAGATGGATTTATTTTATAATTTCAATAAAAAAAGAAAACATAAAGTTGCTGCAGCCATCACAGATCACTGGAGTAGTAAAAAGATATAAATGCAATACCATGTCGTAGAAACAATAGATACTCTGATATTTTACAAACTCTGTTCCAAATTAAATTATACAATTAGAAAAAAGACCAGGAAATCCCACTTATTTATACCAATTTCTTGAAAAAAAATTGGCGGTGTCCAGTTATGTTTAAATACTGAAAGAGGCCATGACTTGTGGTGGTGTTTTTTTTTTTGTCTTTTTTTATATCGTAAAACAGTCACATAAAAAAAATATTTTGTGCTTGGTTGGCAAATGAAATAACAATGATGCATGTTGAAGTTTAGGTAACCAAGCTTGGACATCTTGTACTAAAGGTATAACTCAAGGGGGCAAAGTAATTCACCCTCGGGCTCATGCTCTTGGACTCGTAACGTAGATCTTACACCTGACAAGTCACTTTTTCCTTTTATCCATGACATTCTGTTCTTGTTTACACTTTTTTTTTTTTTCCAAAATGTGCATTTTGTGTTCGTGTCCCCCCATCACATTATCTCTGGTCGTTTCTGTGTGAAGTAGTAGCTTAAGTAGTACCTTATGTGTACTAGTTGGCCATAACTGGCTGGAATTGCTGGTTAGAATACTGCATGTTGTTCAAGCTGAAATTCAAGCCATCCATAAGGGACTTGTCGTTAAGGCCACCATAAGCCGCAAACATGTCGAAGGCATTGCTGTACTGCAGCGGGCTGAGGCTGAGCGAGCTGTCTCCAGGGAAGAGAGCGCTCTGGCTGCCCTGGCCCTGAAGGCTGGGGAACACAAACTCCTTGGCATTGGGGGACAGGGCCGAGGGCTTCTGGTGCTGTTGCTGCTGCACTCCAAGACCCAACCCGTACAGAGAGTGCATGGAGGTGGAGATGGCTTTCTGTTTCAGGAGACTGTTCACATTCAGGCCCAGGTTGGTGGGAGAGGTACGTGCCACCTTGTTCCCAGCACTGCTGCCGCCGTTGTTGTTGTTGTTGCGTCCGCTGCTCTTCATCTTAGTGGAGCCAAACTTGGTGGCGGCGAAAGTGGCTGTTGTGAAGGTTAAAGGCTGCGTGGAGCGGGGCATAAAGGTGGGGCTGACTGCTGCCGAGTGGCCGAAAGGAGGAGAGGGGGAGGTGGAGCCAGGCGAGGCTCCGTTCACAGGCTCATTGATGGGCATGAAGACCTGCGCGTCTGGGTTGAAACTGTTCTTGATCTCCTTGTCCAGATCAAGCCCCCCACTGTTAGCTCCACTTTCGTTGCTGTCATCGACGTACAATACTTTGACGGGCCCCTTCTCCCCGATCTGATAGGACACCTCAAAGGGGTCAATCCACACGCTGAGGTCCTGGGGCAGGTTGTTGCGGACATCCTCAATGTCCAGCCCGCTCTCTTTGGCTGCCTTTTCCACCACAGGGTCCACCTTCTCCCCCACGTGGATACATCTGAATCCTGAGCCCTTGTATGGCTTGTCTGGGTACCAGTGTCCCTCATATTTCTGCTTCAGCTGCCTCTCCAGCTCCTCGCCGAAAATGTTAACCCGCCGCCGTGGCAGCTTGTTGTACAGGTACGAGATGATGAAGTTGAGAGCTACTTGGATTTCAAGCTGCATAGCTAACTGCCGACGTTTACCAGGTGCGTGAAGATTAGGTGTGTCTGACCTTGAATGCGTCCACTGGGTCTGCTTTGTTTATCCGTGGTTGGCAGCACAGATGCTCTCCAGGCAGGATGGCAAAAGCAACCAGTATTCAGTGAAAACAGATTCAAAAGCAAAAGTGCTGGTTTGTAGTGAAGTGATGTCCTACCACAGGGTGTGATGATTTTTCCTGCAACAATGGTAGAGAAAAAAATATGTCTTAATCAATCATTTCAAAAAACATTTACATAAATTACCAAGTGAGTATCCTATTAAATATATTTAAAAAACACATCAGTTTATCCCTTGCTATTTGAAACCACTATTGCAGACTTTAGTATAAGGGGTGTGCAAGTAAGTGTCATTTAATTATTAACCGTCTGTCTGGAGCACCAGTGCATGTTGCCGTTTTGACTACTTTGAGCTCGAATATCACAAGTTGAATGGCACAGAAAAGTCAACCCGGGCAGGATTTCACAGCAACATTCAGATGTGCACCTAATGCAGAAATATCAACACAGAGTACAGCCCGCTGATCTCGGATTAAGCTATATTCCCTGTTCATCTGACATATAGTGTTTATGTAAATGTGAAAAAGTGGATATTGAGCACGTTAACCTTGCACTAATACTCGGGAATCCTGTTACATAATAGGATATTGCTGGATAGCCTCCATACAGCAGGAGACAGGATGCAGTTGTTGTATTTAATCAACGAAAACGGTGAATTTAACGGAGGAAATGCCTTGTCGATAATGCCAATGGAGGATAAGTTAGCGAGGAAATGATTTATTCCGAACGGTCGTGTCAATGGGGCTGCTTGGATTTGCGTCGTCGGAGCGCTTCCTACATTAAAAACAATGTCGAAATAAGACTGAGGCTACACCCATATGTTTGGCAATTTTACACACTAACGGAGACTAAATACGTTAACGTTACAACATGACGTTGCCTAAAATATAAATGTAGCAACACCAATTCTATAGAAATAGCTTGTGCTGCAATAACACTCGCAAATGGGGATATCGAGTGAATGTGTCGGTGCTCTTTAAATTCCTAAAAGTTGAAAATTGTATTAATCCAAAAGAGGAAACAAATGTAACCGCGACATTTATCGCCCCTCTCATGTCAACTGCCCTCGAAAACAGTAGCCTAGAGGAGATTCCTCACTGTTGCGAAATGGCTACAGGTCTTGTTTCATCTTATCAGTTTAGTGAAGTTAAAGGGAATATTGTTGCAATTTCACAGAAAATGTGACTATGTAATGGCTTTACGTGTACAGCCAGTACTGACACCAATGATCTACAATAAAGGGCGAAATAGTAGGCTACAGTGGCACACAGACGCATTTTGAGCCTCTAAGGGCATATTGTTGTCATTTTGTAACCTAAGATAGAGGAAAAAAGGACATCTTAACACTTTTATCGCACGCACGCGCTTGCACACTCTCACTTTCTCCCCCCCTCTCACACACACACACAGACACACACACACCCCTCCCTAACTTCGTGGACTGACGCAGCAAATCAGCTTAGTAAGTATGGAGCTACAGTACGACAGCAAACAAGATAAAGACAATAATGTAAAATGTATCACACGTAAGAGAAAGAATCCAGGTGAAAATACTTACTTTTTTGTAAAAAATAAAGATTCTCAGTAGTAGTTCTGAAGTACCGTTTGTTAGTGCAAATAGAAAAAAAAAAGTATAAATACTTTCTTCACATAGATTATGAACGTTACAAAAAAGTATTCCAGTACATGTACATTTCGGAGGATTGGCGTTTGCTTCGGTTTCTGTTTTTAAGGTTATTTTGCGTTTTTTTTTTTGTTCCTCTTTCAGCAGGCTTGCAGAGTAGCTCCCGCCTCTCCGGGAGTTTTGCTACTTCGTCCACCTCCTGATACAGTGTTGCCTTTATTTATAGCTTTCCTCCGCCATGGGCACGAGGTAGGCGGTGATGCGGTTTCAGAGGTCAAAACAATACGAGCGGCTGTGATTGGTCCGAATTGCGAGTCCCGCCCTCTGACTCGTGCCTGGGTCGTGTGCTGATTGGCTGACGAGAAATGTCAGTCCGTGACATATGATTCTGTGAAATGGGAGAGACGGCTGTGATGAGCGCTTGCGTCAGAGATAACCTAGGTCTGTGCTGACAGCAAAAGGCTAAAGTAATTATTGTAAGGACAGAATTATATAAAGCGATACCCAGCCCATGTTTGAGTTGTCTTGAAACAAATACTCTTAGCAACTTGAACATATCGTATTGTAGATGTTTGATACAATAACACATCTCTATTTTTCCGAGTAAGCTTGTCTATAAGCTGCTCTAATCGTCATTATCAGACAAAATTAGGGGCACTATGTTATTAATTGAAGCACTGTACACAACACTCGCTGCTCTTATTGCCCGTGTCATGTTATACCACAAAGTAGAGCACTAAAACGAGCCGCTTGCGTGATATAATCTCATTTATAACAAATGTATATATACATTTTCTCAGAGAATCTTCATACAGGAACAAGTTAGCAGACCTGCCACTAAAAACTGCAGGAGTTATGATGAATGTTCACTGCCTGTAAGGAGATTCCCTTTAGCGGAACAATACAGCTGGCAGCAGTGTGGGTGGTGCTGAATGCTATCGAGAAAACACAGGCGCTGATTGGTCCAAAACGGGGCAGGAGCCCTACGGTGAATGGTGTGCCCGTATCTAAGGTGCTGATGTAGGCTGCGCACGTCATCGCTCTGCTGAACGCACGTTGTTTCCAAATTTAAAGTGCACCAACACACATAGTTGTATGTTCATGACATGAAGTCAGCGCTCTACAATGTCAGTGTAACTTTACGTTACTGTTGTGTGTTGAAAAGGGAAGAGGTCGCAGGATATGTATCATTTGAAAGAAAACAAAGTAATGAAATAATGTCTCGAAATGATTGTTGTGACATAAATGCCACAATACCAAGTGAGTGTTATCCTAATTATAATATTTATTAACAAAGGCTTTCTGAGGCTGGTATAATTTACTAAATCTGCAAATAGATAGATAGATAGATAGATAGATAGATAGATAGATAGATAGATAGATAGATAGATAGATAGATAGATAGAGAAATCCACATTTTTAAAAAGCTTTCATTATTTAGAAAATATGTATATTATTATTATGTTATTAAAGTGGCATTACATGTGGTGAAGTGTGCATAATGGATTAAAAACTAAAAGTTTAAGACTTGACTCAGGACTTGGCAGACTTGACTTGGGATTTGACACTTTTGATTTGGGGCTTGACAGTCTTGACTCAGGATTTGAGTGCAAAGACTTGAGACCAACCTGTTACTTGTAAAACAATGACACAAACTCAAACTATCGGTCCCACCTGTGGATATGTCGATATGTTTATTAGCTAACTGTCTCTAAACCTTTTCTGTTCGATTCTATTCTATTCATATCTCTTGATCACATTCAGTGTGAGAGTGTTTGTCATGGCAGCAGCTGTGCCTGTAATAGAAAAGGAAGGCTGTTGGTCTGCGTAGGCCTGCTGACAGAGTGGACTTTTAGACATTCCTCAAGCACTTAGGTTTGCCAAGCGGAGTCATGTGCTCGTTGTGAGCTGTAAATGTGTGCGAAAGGGCTCCCATGGAAAATGCTGTGGTGATCACAGAGCCTACATGAGGCAGACGATAGATCAGGCAGGGCCAGAGCAGAGGGGATTATAGTTTGACATTGCCCCGTGGATTCAGATTCACAATCTAGCTTAGAGTGAAAGTGGGTGGGAGAGTGTGTTGGCTGCCAACAACACAGTGACTTCCACAGTCCTGGCAAGCCCTTCTGGGTTGTTTACTGTAAACAGCTCAGCGCAATCTCATGTCCTCTAGGACCAAAAAAACATATAAGCCACGTTTTGACTAGGGGGGAAAGTGGCCGCCGGGAAGTCTCAGGCCACACCCTCTCAAAAGTCCGCTCACTCTGCGTGATTCGACTACAAGTTAGCCCCAGAGGGATTTACGAGACTCCGGAGGTGACGTATGGTTTTCGCCGTCGTTAATTGTGCACAACATCAGCTGAGTCTCCGCTGATCATTAACATAGTGACTGTGAATTAACAACATCACTAACTGTGCACAGAGTGTCCGGTGCTTGTTGTAAACAAAGATCACTAAGTGAACACCTCCTGCAGCAGCAGCGCATACACACTGTACTGCTACAGAGCTAACTGTAGCTAACTGTTAACTCTTCTTAACGAGCCGGCCTCCGGCTTTTACAAATGACATGTGTTGTTGTCGTGTATAGTACTACGTCACATCCCGCTTAGCGTTCTATCCAATCAGTAACCAGGCTGTTTTCACAGGAGAAAAAAGACCCTGTTCTTCAACTGGGACTAAAAAAGTCCCAACAAAAGCCGGCACTGGACTGCTCGTATTCAAATTATGCGCAAGTGAGACCCTCCTCATTCCGGGTATTGTCCGGCTATTACCCGGTAGTGGAAACAGCCCTATAGATCTCCTCCGGTAGTGTCTTTATACATCACGTGCTTGGCTCTTGTGTGATTCAGTGTGTACATGTGTGCACGCTTACTTGTAGTGTTTGGAGTTGTAACAAACAGCAGTCACATGACGGGGCAAGGTCAGCAGCCATAATGAGGCATGTTAAGACTGCTATATTGTCTTAGGGTGTAATCCTCTAATGTATCCTCCACTCAGTGCCACTTCTGTCACTTGTGCTTATGAAGGACTGTAACACCCTAAGATCTCTAATCCCCCAATCGGGCTTCAGTCGTAGTCTCTGCTTTGATTCCAGGAATGTGAATCTTGGTAAATTAGTCATTTTCCAAATGTTGTTGCTAACTTTTAGTGTTTTTGAAAATCCAACTTATGCGGGCTTATGAGCTGTTTTGAGGCTCGTTTACACTATAAGAACACAACATCAGTCATGCAGGCTTTGCGCAAGACACAAACTGTCTCTGACAGTTTAGAAAACAGAAATGAAAGGGTGGGGTATCTTGATATTTCTTAATCTTGTTACATGTATTATCCCAGTGATTTGCAATAAAAAAAAAGTATTGTATAACATTTGTCAGAAGACTGCAACCTAACATCTCTGTAATGAAAACACACCTGACAACAGAGAATGAGCAGAGGCTGCCCTCCTTCGCTGCTGTGACATAAACATATAGGCTCCTGTGATAGGGCCGCGAACAGTATTATGCTCAGTAGCAGATGTGTGACGGAGCATAATAAACCTATTCCGCTTTTCTCTACACCAGTAGAGAGAGAGAGAGAAAAAAAGTTGCCAGGAAAATTTGCAATAATGAGAGAGGAGGAACAAAAATCACATAAGTGTTAAAGGCTTGTGATTACAGAATTAATTGCTGCACAGTGTTGATGTTCAGTGTTATACAGCAGTGCAGAACAAGGGCAAGTGACACACAAGTAGGAGGTTTTTCACACACTACCGCTTCCATGTCTGCCTCCTCTCCTCCCTCTTCTTTTATCCCCCCCTTCCCATCCCCCCTTCCCTCCCTCTCTCCAGCTCAGACGGAGAGAGCCTTTGACGTCACTGGTTGTTATTACTTAACACAACTCTGCAGAGCGCCCTGGGCACCTCGTAATAGACAGATGCTTTGCTCTCCCTTTGAAGAGTAAATGAGGTAGCGGGTGAAACATGCAGTGAAGGAGACAGGCAGAAAGGGAGAGGAATACTGTGGGTGCAACCCTGGCACTGAGATAGGTATTTTTTTGTCTTTGACTGCCAAAATGAAGGAATTTATTCCAAACTGAGATATAGACAAAAAAAAGGTGATAATCTTTTTAAAAATTTGGCAAGCAAGAAAGTAAAACTCTCCACTCACAAACATGTAACATTTGTTTCAATACTACGTTAACTTATTTTCCAATAAATGAAAAAATGTGTACTGCTCAGGTGTGGGGGTCTTAAAGTCGTTTTAACCAAAGATAGAGCATAAATTCAGGTTTTTTAAACAAGAGAAAACCTACTAAAATAGGCTAATATATATATATATATATATATATTGCATATATATATATATATATATATATATATATATATATATTGCATATATATATATATATATATATATATATATATATTGCATATATATATATATATAATATATTGCATATATATATATATTATATATGTTATATATAATATATATATATATATATATATATATATGCAATATATTATATATATGTTATATATAATATATTATAATATAGTTTCCCATTGCAACTCACATTTTTTAAAATCAGGATCTATGTAAAAAAAAAAAAAAAAACATGCCAGAAACATCAGAAATTATTCAGTCTCCCTTTCAAACTAGATGCCAACTAATTTGGAATGGTGTTGGATGGAGATGGACGAAATTTGTAGTTAGGTTGACAGAGAGAAGCAGAAGTCACAGTCAAAGGCCAAAAAGGGGGCGAATATTAGTGTGTTCACTCGGGTGTCATATTGCCATCACTGCTGTCGGAGCTGGAGTCGATAAATTCTCGAGTGCAAAGTAATTTTCCTTGGGAATGAATGCCGATTGTAACCTTTATCACTGAAGACAAAAGCCAGGTGCTTTTGTGTTGTGAGTGAAATTTATTTTTCATCTATTATAAACTTTATTTGATATCATTGACCAAGTGACTAAATCTTCCCTATGGACTGACAACATGATGAAAAGGCTAATTATCTTGGTAGGGATAAAGATATTGATAATATGGGGTAACAAATCCAGTCAGACTAATGGGTGGAATCCAGTTAATTATCTCTCTCTCTCTCTCTCTGATAGCATGACAACACAATACCCAGAATCCATAGGCATCACTTAGCAGCTTAAACTGCACTAATGCTTGAACAGCAGAAGATAGTGTGTCCATGTCCTGTAGTTTTTCAGGCCCTTCTCAATCACTGTTTCTATTCATATCGACATAAAGTAATGCACTTTAACTCATAGATATCCAATGTTATTGTGAGCCAGGAGCCAGGTGTAGGTTATATAGATGCATATTGATGTTTTTGTCCCCCCAACTGCCTAATTTTTCGGACTCTCTAACTTCTCAGCGAAAAATGAGGCAGTCGGGGGGATAGATGAGTCAAAGAAGCACAGGTACGTGTGAAACCATAGGTGAATGTTGACTAATTTCAAGCTAACTTGTAAATTAACTTCTGTACATAAATACACCACATTCTACGTGACCTATGTAACTGCGTCCAGTAGTTACATACAGATGAAGTTGTTTTAACCCAAACCCTGATCTGTTTTCTAACCTTAGTTGTAAGTAGTTTTAATACCTAAACCTAACCAAGAAGTTCCTTCTAACAATGCAAAGCACATGTTTAAAACAGCAACTGCGTGACCATTTCATAATATTAAATAGAACGGTCAAAATTTGTATACATCTTACAAGCCATTGTGCATAGATAGCATACAAACAGCCGTATGAGGATACTTTGCATTTTCATTTAGTATACATGCTGAATATTGAACCTTAAAAACGACTTATCTTTTCCGTAACCTTCAAATGAGTCAGTACCTCCATTACTCTGTCACTGATACATGAAATGACCGGCCTGGTATAAAATCTCATTAACTAAATTTCATGAGTGACTGAGTTGTTCCACCAACATTTCATGGTGTTATCAGGGAATGACAAGTTGTACTTTTTCCTTGCTCTGCTGTGGCTGCCCATTAAACATCATGCATGAGTGACCTGCAGCGAGCCGCACAGCATGCATACACACAGAGGATTTACATGGTGCGCTGTATGTAAATACAGAGGTTATGTTATCAGTTGTCACGACAGCAGCGTAAGTACTTTTTCTCCTGCGCAGTCGCCTTCATAACCCACTGAGGCTGTTACATAATTCATCCGATGGCAGCCCACTGGGGCAACATCAATAGATCCATTCGCCCTCTGCAGAGTAAAAAGAAACAAGGCTGAAATGCACAAGAGTATCCTAATGTAACCAACTTTAAGCAGTGTTGAATGGATCATTATTGATCTGGTCTGTTTCAGGGAAACATGTCTCTTCTGATTATTCGCTGCACACAAGTGATGCTTTATCTGAAAAAGAAAACCTTGTAACTGGCTGTATGTTGTGTTCGGCTGCTTCTGTACAATCTTCCCTGTGTTTCTCCTCTTTCTTTAACTTTGACCTTGTGGCCCTGCTCAGCAACAACAACACCACTATGCTTCAGCTTTAACCTCCAGGCAGAGAAACACAGCCATATATCCCTCAGTACTGGATGTTCTCATAAATGGGTTGTCACATGAGTTCTTCTTAAAGCTAATTCTCTATATCCCCTGATTTTTCGCTCCACCATTACTCTTCATCTCATTCACCTCGCCGTGCTCTAAAAGGCAGAAAGAGGGAGGGTGGTAGTCAATAGAATAGCTCTGTATGTGCTCTGTATGTACTGAGTGCAACCTCCCCACCCCCTAGGTCTCTTTGCACATAAACTGAGATGATTGAGCGACACATCCTGCTCCTCAAGGACGTAGAGAATCAATTTAGTAATGAGACGTGGATAGTTGATGGAAAGATAAGAGAAAGGTGCCAAGGTGTTTTTGATTCATCTGTGGCAGTGACACGGCACATCGCTTTGCGTGGTTTAGTACCTGACATTATGTTGATTACCTTACATTTTTTATTCAGCGCTCTTCTCTCTCTTCAATCACTTATGAGTTTTTAATGCAGCGAGCTCCATTATTATGACAAAACAGTGGCTCAGGGTGCATATAATCTAGCTGCAGGGATGGAAGGTCTCCTATGTTTGCTTGTGCATGTTTCACATCCTCTGCATGAGATTTAAACAGCAGGAGTGGTGGCGATTAGAATAGTAAACAAAAAGAGTCCAGTAGAATTTTTGCAATTATTAACTTACAGTGCCACAGTTTCAATATAACCCAAAACTGCTTGTGCTATTTTTTTAACCAATGAATAAATACTAGGTGACATTAATTAATTAAGCAGCAAAAAAGTCATTTAATTATTTTTCCAGAAAGAGGACTGTTTTTTTTAGCTTTCGCATTGTGAATAAACACAATAACCAATCACGTAGCGTGGAAGAGACGTCATGTCAAAACGTACACTTTACTGTAGTTGAGGGTGGGAAAGTTTTACATTTCATTACTGAACAGAAATGGCAAACTTTGTTACTAATTCCACCTTTGAAAAATGCAGCACTTACCAGCTTTTAATAAAAGCCATAGAAGAACATTTCACTAAAAGGAAACTAAATAAAATATAGAAACAGACGTTGAATCCATAATTCTTTTTCTGAAGAATAAGCTGGAGCAAATCTATTCGAAAATTTTATTGAAAAAGTCTTGCAACTGTCGCTAATTTGTATTAAGTAAGTAAGTAAAGTTTATTTATAGAGCACTTTTCACAGATAAAATCACAAAGTGCTTTACATAAAAAAGGGGAACATAAGACAATTAAAACACAATTAAAACTCAATGAAACATAAAATTATAAAATAATATGTACAATGCAAGCTGGTCTTCCAAATGCCTATCTAAAAAGATAGGTCTTAAGGTGATTCCACAGAAATAGCAAACCATAGCGGTGGAGGAAGAGAGTTCCAAAGTTTGGGTGCCACAATTGCTGCCGGTATAAATAGCTGTGATGAGAAATCTTAACATGCAATAACCAATCATGTTGCTTGGAACAGACTTATACTGTAGCTGATGGTGTGAAAGTTGGATCTATATTTACTGAACCTAGATGAGAAACTTTATTACTAATTACATCCTTGACAAAGACAACCCATACCAGCCTTTCACAATAAAAGTCCTAGACATATACACTGCATTACTAGAGGTAACTCATATTCACTCACAACATTTCACTAAAAGGAAACTAAATGAAATATACACATGTTCAAATGATTTTTTCCTGAAGAATAAGCTGGCAAAAATGTATTTGAACCTTTTATTAAGTGCTGCAACAGTCACAAATTTGCATTGCTGCTTGTATTAATAGCTTTGATGCAAAACATTCAATTATTTTGCACTTTTCATTTTTAAAGGTGAAAAGAAACTGTTTGGTCATTATTCATATTCAGTAGTATTAATGTAAAAAAAAAAGACTGATGATATTACTTTTACCATAATTCTGCTAGCTTTGGTCACAAATCTTTATTGAACATGCAGCTTTTATATAACATGCAAAGTAACAAATTAGAGCTTTCCTTCCATTATTGTAGCCTTTCAGCAGCCACACAAGTGGTCATGACATCATCTTTTTTTCATCTCAGTTTCTTTATTCTCTCTTTTCTCTGTAATATTTTGTATTGCGTTGAAATATATCCAGGTTATTTTGGATTCAGTTGAGACAGATTGCAGTCTGGCATCAGAGTGTCTCAAATGCCTTTTGAGTGTCCACTCGATTGGATTTCATTTCCCTGCTCAGTATGCAGATAAGCACATTTTTGTGAACCAGGACCTGCGCTCAAAATCAAAACAAGGCAGCAATGGCTCTACTCTTGGCTTCCACTATTTTTGGCTTCTCTTAAACTTCCTGGCATGTATGAACTAACACCTCCTCAGTCACATTCACATTACACTTGTGGCCACATGTGTCCTTGGCCACCTCCAAATGTGGCTTGAGGAATCCAGTCTCAGTGCATCCTGGTGGGCACATTCACACCTGTGTATATAGAGCTGTTTACTTGTGATTTGATCAATCAAGACGCATTTTAGTGCTTCGTGTGACCCGCTGAGGTGTTGGGGAAGCAATAGTCTCAAGGTTGAAAGAGTGTAGAGGTGCAAGAATGGAAAGAGTGTGGAAGAGAGGGGAAACACAGAGGTATAAAGGACAGCTGGGAGGATATGAAGGAAGAAGGAAATGGAGAGAAGACAGTTGTGCCTTGAGGGCCAGGTGTGACCTCAAAGGGCTTCAATGAGAGAGATAAGATGGGAAAGAGAGGAGGAAAAAGCTTGTCTCAGGTCTGGGTATCATTCTAATATCTGTATAAATACAAGTACCTCCAAAGAAACACTGATACTAGGGATCGGAATAATTAATCGATGACTGATTTATGGTCGTTAAGAATTTGGTCGATCACGTGGAATTTTTAATCGATCTGTGTATTTTATAATTTTTATTCTATCTATGACTGTGTATCAGTACTCACTGAACTGAAACACAGCAGAGCGTTCAGTTTTGCAGTCGTACGTGAATAAACCAATGAGCTGAGAGTTAAGTTGGATAAAGCTACAGTTTTCAAACTGAAAGTTGCAATAACAATTATAAAACACACATAAATATAAGAGTATTAATTTGAGCGAAACTAGCTTACTCTGTCAAACCTTGCTAGCTTTAATTACTAGGTTTGATTTTATTCAAAAGTTAAACAAAAAACACACACACTGTATATATATATATATATAATTATATATATATTTATATTATTAGATGAATAGATTATTTGATCATTAACGTTATAGATGCTCATGTCATCCCTTACTGATACCAATAGAAAATTTAATTTGCTACCTTTTTTTCTGCTTCATTCGATACTCATCATGTATAACTGACTGCACGTGTCACCTTTTTATGATTGAATGCGGCCAAAATGTCAGCTCCACATTTTTAATTATTATTCCGATAAATGTGAGGCTGTGATGACCAACATGATATGATAGAAATTGTTTGGGAGATTGTCTATTCATCGCTGGAAAGCAAAATCTTTTTCATGTTCAAAATGTATAGTCAGCACAATGGAGACCCCCTACGGAGAACAACAATTGAGCCCAAGACAAAAACACTTGAGGTGATTTGGAGGCACTGGCTGCAGAGTCTAATGCTCTTATCATTATTCTGATTAGAACTGACCCTGGAAAGACTCAGCATGCAATTAGAATTCACAGAGAGAAATTAAAAGTAAACAGCAGGGGCTGTCTGCTGAGAAGTGTGCCTGATACATGAGAGGAGAGATAACTGAGACAACAGAGGAGGAGGACGGTGGATGAAAGGAAGAACGAGGGGGAATAATAATCCCACTGTTGTGTTAAATAGAGAAGGGAGGGAGGCTACTCTGTATTCAAGGCTTGTGAAATATACTTTGTTGAATCTGTATGTTTAACTCCCCACACTCACATTCATACATCTCTTAGCAGGCCACGTCTCACATTCTCTGAATATGTAATTGCATCCATCTGTACTTATCATATGTGTGTATGTCTGTATCAGATATGTGCGCGCATGTGCGTTTCATAATCGATGGAGATGAAGTGGTCACGCATCAGCGGAAATCTTATCTACGTTCAAATGAGATTCTGCTTTTTAAATAGCTTTATAAACCACCCTTATTATGTTGAAATGTTCTGGTTGTGCTTGTTCTATAAGATTATTCAACTTGCTATCATCCATCACATACAGCAAATTAGATCTTGTAGCATGTCTGTTACAATCAGAATTTAAATATCTATGAATGCATTTATATAATGTATAAGTGGCCTTCCGAGTAGTCTGTGAGCTCACACGGTCTGCTCACACGTCATTGTGTTCCTTTACTGCAGTTTTCTTATTACTAACCAGCACCCTTACTGAGAAGGCAACAAATTGATGTATGCATTTGTGAATACTGCATTACTGTTATGTGTTTCCATATGTTATTTGATGACACACAATACTGAATTATGCACCGGCTTAATAACGTGCTGATCCAGTAGTAGCATTTTCAGTGTAAACAGACTGTGTTTTAAAATAGCTGTTTGTATCGTGCATAGCCAAAACATGCTGAGGAGATGTTATTACCACAGCTCATGATAAATGATTACCCCCTTTTTAATACTTTTTTTTTTTTTAAACAATGAGAAAAATCAACTAAAACAATCAAGTAACATGTTATCTCAGACGTGCATAAAGAAAGGACATAATTGAATAAATAAAAATGTAAAATAGATAAATAAAAATACATACATACATACATACATACATACATACATACATACATACATATAAAATTTACTTTAAAATTGAAAAAACATATTTAAAAAACTATTTAAAATCAGTAAAATAATATATGATTAACTAAAATAAACAAATAAATACAATTTAAAATAAAATAAGAATTAAATCAAATCATAGTGAGAGGCTGCCAGTTGTACGGAATGCTAAAGAGTGCTATGCATTAAGTCTTAAGCTAGGGTCATGAGAAATAAGCTGGTTCACTTATTCTCCCCCACATACTCATCTAGGTGAGCAAGAAGCAGGTGCCAGATTGTCAATCATTTTTTTATTGAGTTGGTTCTCAAGAACCTGAGGCTTTCATGATTACCCCTTTTAACATGGCCATTGGAGGCCAAGAACAGTGTGCAACAACAACAAAAAACATGGACAGCCCATTATTCCAAAATCTGAAAATTGTCCTATTTGTCCAACAGGCTGTTATCCCAGAAAACACCCATTGCTCTGAAGGCCCATTGCTTCAAAAATAGCCAACCCTCTCTCCCTGCTGTAGAAAGATTCATGGCCTGCAGTCAGACCACCCTGCCTCCTAATGTTTCACACTGTTGTGTCGAAGTCCCCGTCAATATGTGTTTCCCTCCCGTGAGAATGGTGTTTCCCAAAACACCACGGGAGGGATCAGGTTAAGCATCGTAAAAGATGATAGGTTGGGTTTAGAGATCAGGTTTGGTTGAGGTTAAGTTGGAAAGCAGATTTCGACAGTACACCTTCACCTTCATGGTCCAATGGTCCCATCCTGCTAAATAAATAGCCAAATGCTTCTGTTTTTTAGAGTTTGGTGTTACAGAGTGTGTTTTCAGAGCAATGGGCCTTTAGATCAATGGAGGTTTTTTTCGAGTATACTGGGCCGTCAGACTAATGGGCCATCTACCTTCCATTGTATTGGGTCCATCAAAGCAACAGCATGACACTACAGAAAGAAAATAAGAAAGGATAGTAGAACTGAATGAGTAGATAGTAGAATAGAATTTCATTTTTTCGTTCATCCTTATCCACAAAGATAAGAGTTGTTCTTTTGGTTCATATTCCACTTCGGCATCCACATCATCAGCACCTTGACTGATGGCCAACACTTGATTTCCCTGTTCTTTTGGCTCCGGGCCTGAACCAGTGTTATGTCGCCGTGCAGAGTGATAAGAATGAGAACAGCATGCCTTTTCTTTACCCTGATGTCATCTGGAACAGTTGCTCTCCTCTCCCAAAATATGAGATGATACAATGACCTGAGAGAAAACTGAAATGCATCTCCCTATCTCCAGAAAATCTCAGTGCACCTTACAGATGGCCTTGCATACAGATATGTAGAAGCTTCAGTGCAAATCCTAAATTCCTTTATTCACTGTATGATATAATAAATAGCTTGTATAAAATTCAATTCATGGCTAAAAGATTAAAAAAATATATATAAATTATTATTAATATTTCTTTCCTTGAAGGATTATTTATGAAAATAGATACTATGTGTCATGGAAAAATGTAGTTCTAGGTATATGACTCTTTATCTCAGACTGGGGATTCACACATTGTTCCACATCACACACTTTGCCCTGTGGTGTATCTGGTTGGAGCAGACACAATGTACCACATTCACAGTCATAAACTCTGCTGGCCGGCTGCAGTGTTTCCAGACATCCTCCTCTCTTACCTCAGAACAGTGTGTATGTATTTGTTTGTGTGTGTGAGGCGACAAGTCTATGTTAGATCTCCTGCTGCCTTATCAGTAAGTCACACACAGACATAACATGCCAACACATGCAAACACACACACACACACACACACACACACACACACACACTGTCAACAGCGCGTGACTCCCAACAGCTAATGGCTGTACCTGTTTTGGGAACAGATATGGTATCATGGAGTGGCTGATGCATACTTAAAATGAGTACAGCGCATTAACCTTTCCTTTATTTAACTTCTGTCCTGTGGAGTCAACGAGGTGAACCAATATCAGATGGCAAACTTACTGGCAATGAATGAGAATTAGGATGCAGGCAAATAGAACTAGATTGCAAAAGACAGCAGTTCGGATTAATCATCTTGTGGAAGTGTGTATGGATGTTTGAATATCCTATAAGAGAGATAGAGTCAGTGAAGAACTTGCAGGGAGGTTAAAACCCTTCTCTACAAATTTAGCCATGCACTCCTATAACATTGTCACCATGGACAGTTAAAAAAAGGATAAAAACTGATGCAGCAGAACCAGAGGTATTGTCTTTTTTATTCTATGCATTCCTCTTCTTTATCCACACTTGGTGCCTACATTACCCACAATGCAACTCCACTGCTGACAGTTTTTAAGATCATGAGTTGTGACCACTGTTGCTAAGTTGGCTACTTTTCAGACCCTTCATGAAACGTAGCCTTTTTATAAAATTAAACTAATTTAGCAACTTTTTCAGACCATCAGGGGAAAAGGCGAGAACGTAATACTACATTTATTAGCTAGGAAATTAAATGCCAACAAAATTAATTCCAATATTGTTTAGAACAGGAAGGGGGGGTCACTGACAGAGCCCCTATTTACGGCCATGGTACAAACATGGTAAAAACGACAGACCTATACAAACATCGTACATAAATATGACAAGTATGGTGAATTTGTACTGGAACAACAACAATAACAATTAACCAGCATTAAAGGATAGACAACCGCAAAGCCTCATGGGAAACAGGGAATCCCAGAAATGCTTTTATTTACACAAAAAAAAGGATGACAGTCACAGAACATTGTCACAGAACAGTCTTTGTCAACAAGAGTTGCACGAACTGGACAGCATGCAGTCAGACACAGAAATATGTTCTGTGACGTCATAAACTTGCAAATCAGTGCATCATGTCATCTGTCATCTGGAATATTAGCGACTTGGAGCGAGTGTCGGCTACTTTCATTAGAAAATAGTTGACAACACTGGCTTTGCTGACCTTTTCAGAAATGGCAGAGGCTATGAGCGTTAATTTTTCAGTTGATTGTACGTTAAAATATAGTAATTTTAGAGTTTTCCTTGGTTATTTTATAGTACGTCTGAGGAAAGTGTTGATATTCCCAACAGCCTCATTCTTTTTCTCTGTCACTATACTTTTCTTGCATTACTTTACCCACTTGCTAGCTTGCCATGTCCATGTTGTTGTTGCCTAGCAGTGGTTTTCTCATGACTTAATCATTTGAATTCAAACATGTAATCTACAGGACTTCCATGTCATAACCACAAGCTTTCAAGTTCTATTTGAAGGCAGCCAGAAATGCAGTTGTGTTATGCAAATTGTGGCTAATGTAGCATCAGGCCGCTAGCCTTAAGCATACATGATGAGCAGGCTACAAGCGTTTGGTAAGTCCGCTTCTTTTTTCCTCCACACTTTTGTACATATTCAGACTTGTGTCCTTCAACCAGACACTGACTCAAGTGACTTGATGTAATTTATCAGACTTTGTGCAGCTCCCTTTGTAGTCACTAAATTATTTTTTAAACTTTTTTTCTCAAATGTAATCATGCTCAAATCAGTGGCGTCCACTTTATCCCCATTCTCTTTCTTGTTTTAATGCACAATAAAATACATTTTTTGAGCAAGATTTAAACATTTATGTGTACATATACTTTCCCATATTGCCGTTAATTCAGATTTTAAAAGCCAACAATAGCAATCCAAGATAAGATGAACCCAAATCCTTTCACCTTTTAAAGTCCTCAAGCTCACCTTGCAAATTACCTCCATCCATCAAACTCTTTGTTTCCGTAGTTGTTCAAAGTTGCCCCCAAAACAAAGAGTTCCCACCAGACAACAACCTTCCATAACACTCTGTGTCTCCTTAACCTTCTAGCTGCTGCGCTTCACACTCACAAGTTTGTTCAGTCATCTGAAATCCACTTCAGAGACCAGAAGTGCTTCATGATGCACTGAATCATTTACAAATGCCCTTTGACCCTCAGTGAACTCCCCTGTGTGTCAACCATGTCGGTGGTCTCTTGTCCTGACCTTTGCCCTTGCATACACATACACATATACATATACACACAAGTCTTATTCTGACATCATGGAGCCAGAGCTGATATGATTGGAGAACAACTTCTGTAGAGAGAAAGTTGGGAGGGACTCTTTGAAGGTGTTGTTTTTATGGAATATAAGGGAAGTCACATAAAGTTGATTTGAAGACATTTCTGTCATTTCTGTCAGGTTGAAATTCAGAGTTGACCAGCATATCACAGCATGTACTAATCATCTATGGGAAACTTCAGCTGCCTGCATCATCAGAAGTTCTCCAGTTTGAACTTCTTTCTGCGTCATTTGTTTCCTGCACTTTTTATGTGAACAATCAAGTGCAGCACTATGAATGCCAGGCTGAAAATATGGGTTGACATATTCATATTTCTCCCCAAATTTATACAGGGTATTTTAATGAAGTGCTTCATAAGATCTCTTATGAAAACTCTTGCGGCATGGTTCATATGATAGCTTATGAAAAGTGACGATCACTGTTTTATGACAATCCCAACACGTCAACCTGTGACAGTTTCTCCAATTACCAATTTGTTATGGCTAGGAAAAAAGAGCAGGGTTACGCTTAAAAAACATTACCGTATTTCCTCAATTTCAAGCTGGGCCCCTATTAATGACCGGCCTCATTTAGTAACCGGGTGTAAAAACAATTTTTAGTAAATAAAAGCCGGCCTCTTTTATAAGCCGGGTGTCTTACCGGTGTTATGTCAAAGTCTGTTCCCCGTCGATATATGTACCCCTTACCTTAACCTGCACCAACCTGACCTCTGACCCCAACCAGTCCTCCTTTAAGTTGTTAACATGAGCCCAAGTTTACCTTAACCCCAAACAGTTCTCTCTACAAGGCCTAACCTTAAACTTAAATCCTAACTCCAACCGTGGAGGTGATGCTACGGAGAACACCATTCAGGAAACATCATTTGACGGTAACAGATTTCGACACAACACCTGTATTTTGAAGTTTGGCCACACAAGTTAGTACTGTAGGTAAATATGGTTGTTTCTCCCGCTGTCCTAGTCATTCTCTGTAAAGTCGAGCTTTTTTACGCACATTCTTCTGGGCTTTTTAGTAGTTTCGACATTTTAAATCCTAGTTTACATCCGAGTACTTCCAATATGGCTGACATCCGGGTAACTGGCTACAATGCGCTGTGTAAAACACTCTAAAATGTGCCGGTCAGAGCTGCTCTGATTTTCTTTTTTTTAATAAAAGCCTCCTTCAAATAATAGCCTGCCCCTATTATTAGCCGGGTCCCAAACTGATATTTTATTAATAGAAGCCCCGGCTACTATTTGAGGAAATACGGTACTTCTAGACATAACTTCCAACAAGACACAAACTGTCAGTTGCCAGCCCTAGGTTCCTATGGGCCATCCACCTTCCCGCTCACCCTCCTTCTTTAGAACAGCCTTATTTAAACAATATTGCGTCTCCTTCTTTGACAGCCAGCTTTTTTACTCTGCCTTTGACTGTGTCTGCTTAGAACACTTTGATTGAGGTTGGACAACCTGTCGTATGAAGAAATTCTTTTCAAGCATAAGCCCTTCATATCTCCTATCCACTTCCTACCTTTGAAACATCTGAGTTAAGTTCAGCACCAGAGCACCTGTAGGAAACCCACCCAAAACACTTGGAAAATGTTCAAATTTAGCACGGAAAGCCCATGCCTTTAATAATTTAGATATGACAAGGCAGTTCGAGTGAGTTCATAGTGTTTATATGGTTTCTTGTTAATTGTATCACAATTTTTCACCCTTGAGCTTATGGTCACTTCTTTTCTACCATTCTTGGACATCCGAATGAAGAATCCTGTGCACAGCTCTCCAACACAGCACCCAATAGCACATGTAAAAGTAACTCTAAACAACCTGTACCGGGTAAATAGGCAACCAGCAGTGAAAGGAAAATGGCTGCAATTGCACTCTGAGGGAGAGGGAGAAAAATGAATGGAATCAAGGAAGTACATCATCAGAGTTATTGTGTGCGAAGGTCTTCTATTGTGTATTTGTCTGTCTCACTACAAGTGTTTGTGTGTGTTGCATGTGTACAGGTATAGAAATATGTCTGTTGCTTCTGCTGCTTCAGTCTAAAAACTCTGCAGGTCACTTTATTAGATCTAAAAACTGCACACACTTAACAGTAAATGTGAGACATCTGAGTATAGATGGGTGAATCACTGTTGCAATCTGCAGAACCCACATGTGTATAATTAAAGATTCACTGAATATTGCTGCAACAGAGAAACTATTTTTTTATTTTTTTTATTTTCATTCTCTTTTTAGCCATCTGCTGGTTCACAGAATGGTATTCATTTATGTGGAGACTTTAATAGGTCCATCTGAGATAAAGATGAATGTAAAGGGGGTATTGTTAATATTGGTTACTGTCCCGCGGGTATAGTGGGTATATGGAATAGAGCCTTTGGGGAATTGCTCTCACCAGTCTAAATCCTGCTAATGACAAATTTACGTCTATTATTATCAAGAGGAAAAGCTGTTCTGGATTATAGGCAGATGCTATAATAATTTCTGGCTGAGTGTGACCTGGAGAATATGTTGAATATGGTTAGTTTGTGGTGTTAGAAATGAAACAATCAATGCATGTACAAATAATGCATTCCAAAATATAATTATGTTAAGAAGTACACAAATAATTCTGTTTTCAATTTTCAATTTGTGCGTATTAAAGACTAATGAGTGTGGGATTGGGTCCCCAGTTGCCTCAAGGATCAATCATTAAAAATTATCTAATTATCTTGGCTAATCTAGATGTACTTAAAAAAGGGTAGAATAAATAGGACAGTGTTTGTGTGTAGTAAATCACATGCTCATGGGGCTTTACTGTATCTCTGAGGATGTGGATGCTGTATCTCCAGGAATGATCTGTGCTGTGGTGTTAACTTTATTAAAAGTAAGCTTTTGCTGAAGTTTATATAGAAAACAAAAATGTTACACATGAGGGGGGTATTCCTCATCATTGTTGATTTTGGGTCTCATTCACCCCTCCTGATAGCCAAGGCTGGTTTGACCCAATTAACTGCCCAAATGATTCCGTAGTGTGAACCGTTTACAGATATATAATTTATGTTACCGAGTGGATCAGAGACAACCCTGTAGCAGGCTGTAAACATGTTTTTGCTATAAAATTAGGAATTTTAACATGCGGGGTCTATGGGGATCGACTCGCTTTTGGAGCGACCCTCAAGTGGCCATTCAAGGAAGTGCAGTTTTTGGCACTTCTTTATTTGCTTCTTTTTTCATCCCCAAAGGTTTCTGCTTGCTACTTAGGATTAAAATATTTTTTTAAATGCTTAAAGATTAATGTCTTGTTATGTCTGTGGTCTCCCACATTTTTTAAAAACAGCTAGACTTGAAAATCCAACTACTAGGCATAAATTTGCAAACTTTGCCTCAGAAGCCATGGAGAAGGCTTTTTAGTGATGGAATTTAGTATCCTGATTTGTCCAATATTATATAGTTTGTTTTTGTCAGTGATTTTTGAATATTGTTGTAGCTAGTGCCGGACTGAAGTTTGATTGTGAAAGATGCTGACATTGCTCCTCTATTTTTGGACTTTCACTGTTCTTTGTAAGTGGATACGCAGCAGTCTGGCTGGTTATCTGGCTTGTATAACTTTATGGTGTTTTTTGGCCCATGTGGGCTGGCCAAGCATGACACAATAATAATAAAAAATCACTCATTCACAATATTGCCACCTGCCCAGCACGTCCCTCTCTCTCCTCCTATCTGTCTCTGTCCCTCAAAGTAATAACTCAATTAAAAATGACTGAGCTGACTGGAATATGCAATTCACCTCCACACGACCACGTTGTGTTATTAGTGTGTTGACGTAACTGAGATCTGTTCCAGCAGCCGCCCACGGCTGAGCGATGCCGAGGGATAAGAGAGACAGCAGTGGGGGGAAAAAACTCAATTTTCCTAATTGTCCACAAAATCCAAGAGCTCTGAGAGCCACATTTCTGTCACTTAAATTTCTCTAAGTGCCTCCTTCTGTCGTCTTGAGACTGTTGTTTGCCTTCACCTCCACACAAACAAAACTCCCATTGAGGCAGAGCGTGCAAGCCTCCGGTGATGTCATGATCACCATGGTAACTATTCTCATGCCAGCCCCTCCTCCCCGTTCCCTTTCACCCTCTTTGATCCTTTAAATCTCCTAAGAGTGAGAGTGACATTCCATCTGTCTGTCACTCTAATACATCCTCTTGCAACATACAGGCTGCATTATGTGACTCTCAAGTTGCCAATAACTCCTTAGACCGACTGACGTAACTTCCGGGGCAGGATGAAAGACGAGGGTCATTTCCATGTTTTTTTTTCTCTCCTCCTCTCCATTCTCACATCATGCACAAACAGCTCACGCAGCTGGTCACTGGTGCCTCATTTGAGATTAATTCAGGGATGCTTTTCAAAAATAAAAAAATAAAACTGTGCAGTGATTAGAAGTCGTAGGTTGAGGAGGACCAACAAAAAAAAGAGAGACAGCTGCTGTTTGGTATGCATTTGATTTATGAGGGGGAGATGAGGTATAGGGGACATTGGCCTCTGAGATGGATGAGATGGATGAGATAGATAGATAGATAGATAGATAGATAGATAGATAGATAGATAGATAGATAGATAGATAGATAGATAGATAGATAGATAGATAGATAGATAGATAGATAGATAGATAGATAGATAGATAGATAGATAGATAGATAGATAGATAGATAGATACAACTAAAAAATATACATATTTTCTAATTTTCAGCATCAGAAACTTGATCCTGATCTACATCACCGTTACCCATCACCTCTTACTCTGTCTGAGAGACAATAACAGTATACAGAATAGAAAAGGACACAAGCTGGAGGACAAACACTTTGGAAGCACCAAAATTTGATAATGCTTTTTCAAAAATGCGCATAAAAGTTTTTACGTTCAAATTAGTTTTTATTTTATATATATATATATATATATATATATATATATATATATATATATATATATAATGGTTACATTCTGTGTTTATATTTCCACTTTAAAATTAATAAATATATATATATATATATTTGTTTATCTTAAAAGTCAGCCAGGGCTCTGAGGCAGCTTGTGCATATCATGTCCCACTGCACTGTTGCTGATAGTAGTCAGGACCTGCTGGCATTGATCACTCTCACTCTCACACAGACTTGGTTATTATGTAAGGGAACAGGTTTATTTTTAGAGAGCGCTAACAGAGGAAACGCCCACTCTTCCCCACCCCAGGCTTTGGCCCAGTTGTGCTGGTTCCATCATGTGGGAGAAGGAGAACATATGGATTACATGCTGTGTTGGCTACAGCAGCATGAGGTGTGAGACTGATGTGAAACATGCTACTATATTCTATATATATAGCAGTTCCTTTAAATGGTATAACATGTTGGCAGCATGTAAGTAGAACTTGAATAATCCTACATGGATAAAATAACAGAGATGGACCCTGAACTATTAAACTGAATCAAACAATATTAGAAAACATCACCATTCATCCTTGTTATTGTTGTTTTCTTCTTATCGAAGCCCGTGTCGTAGTGACTGCAGAGCGGTCATTCAGAGGTCAGGTCCCAGTGGCCGTGGTCAGATCCTGTTCATGCGTTGCATAATTGGGGACATACAGTACACTGACCTGGTTACCACTATTGCGCCGCAGTTATTTCTGAGGTATTCATTCTAAAAAGACACAGTCCCCCGGCCCCACCCCCCTGAAATCAAAAATACATACTCTTTTCTCTAGACTATAGCACTATTTATTTAATTGGATTGTTTTCGTGTGAATTGCAGAGTGTCTGCAGAGTGTCTTCTGTAGAATATAACAGCACTGGATGACACTTGGCTTTTATTGCCCAAAGTGCCAAAAGAAAAGCACCAGAAAGTGCTATCTAATTTCATTATATCTGAAAGAAGGCAGACATCTCCATGGTCGATATCTCCAACATTCGGAGGAGGAAACATATGCACATGTTTTTATTTTATTTTGATGTGCCTAAACTATCCCTTGAGATCAGAAAACTAGAAAGGCACTCGAAGAGCAAAGATCTCTGCCGAGGCCAATTTTAATAAAAGTAGCCATGTTTCCATCAACTGATTCTATGCTCATTTTGAAGATTCACATAAAAAAAGCTCGATAAAGACTTTCAAAAGTGCACAGAAAGGTTTTATGTCTGCTTGAGGTGGTTTTTGTCTTGTCTTGAAAAATATTTAATGCGATAAACAGGAGATGGAAACGATTTTTCCGAATAAGTTCTGACATATTGAACATTTAACTCTCATGACTGATTAGCTGTTTCCGCTCTGACATGAAAGAATAATTTTAAGTTGAACAATTTGATCAAATTCCTGAAGACTTCTCCATTTCCTCTTGTGTGTGGCCAAAGTTGTCCGATTAACAACCTCTTTTTTGTTGTTTTTTCTCTCACACGCAATCTCTACTTCATCACACTGCAATCATCTGACCAAAGTCCCTTTATGCAGCTTTGTTTATTTGCTCTAAACCAG
Organism: Centropristis striata; assembly: GCF_030273125.1. NCBI lineage: Eukaryota > Metazoa > Chordata > Actinopteri > Perciformes > Serranidae > Centropristis > Centropristis striata. Next base: position 23,303,948 of record NC_081529.1, on the reverse strand, counting down.
ATGATGGAAACGTCCGTCATTTTCTTTAATGCCACATTTCAAAATTTTGCTTCAAAATTCAATTTGACTTTGAAACAAACACGGCTAATGAAAAACAAAATTGTTTATTCATCCCATTATTACGAATCCGCACCAAAATTAAATGTGTGTGTGTGATACATCCTTTAGCCAAGTTTCATGAAAATCGGCCCAATAGTTTTTCCCGTAATCTTGCTGAAAAATGAACCAAAAAATCCAAACAATAAAACATCACCTATAATAAAATTGGAAAGAAACAATACCATGTAGAAATGATGGCAGACAGGAGACTCCCAGGAGAATAAACAGGGGAGACAGTTTCAGTGAACAGACAGATGGTGAGAAAAACACAGAAAGAGGTAGCAGAGACAGGGAGGGCACACAGGAGAAATAAAGCATGATATAAACAGAGTCAGAGTGAGGGACACACAGAGGCAGAAAATTGAGGTGGCGGTCAGCCAAGGGTCATGTGAACAGAATTCAAAATCCGGTTATGAAAAGTTGCATTTTGATGCATGTACACGAAAACATTTCTCTCCAGTTTGCTCTTAATTGCTTTAATCCTGTTGATGAAGATTAAGCAACACCTGAGTGGCTTGTTTAAGGAGCAACTGCAACCCCTATATCTCCTTCAACAAAAACAACCACATTAGTAGTGATGAAAACAGTTTTGTTTAGTGACCAAAACAATCCTGACATTACACATGCCCAGTTGAGGTCAGGCATGCATATCTCCCATTAGCCCCCATTCTGCAGACAGAGTCTCACAGCCTTTGATCAGCCCCCTGTCAAATGCCACACCGAATGCCAGGGCTGCCCCCCCTCCTCTTACCACACTGCTCAATGGTCCCCTTGTTCAGTGCTTGTGCCCTAGAAGTGAGTCTTTGTGGAAGCAGCATTTAAACTTGTTCCTTTGTGCACAAACATGGATGGATGGATGTGGAGGTATGACAGAGTGATGAAAAGTAACAAGCAAGTAAAGCCAGCAGAGGAGAGGTCACTGGTGGATTGGTCCTTGTGAATAATCAGTGAGCATGCAAACTCTGCAGAGCACAAGAAGCAGCCGCCAGGGATGGGACCAACAACCCGAGAGGGGGAGCAAGTGGAATAATCATTATCTGAGAGATGAGAGTGGTTTCAGGTCAGATTATTACCACCAATAAAAAATGAAAAAATGCAGCACCAAGAAAGAAGGAGGGAGGGAGATCTTTTTCATTTAGCAGGTTATGAGTCACATAATCTTAAAAACTCCCTTGCAGCCACCTAATAAACTCTTTGCTGCACAGCCGTCACTTGACTTTCCTTAAGAAATGTATCTTTGTGATTGTGAGTTTTTATTTGCATATAGCACATACAATGTCAGCTTCTCATACCATATTTCCAAGGACATTGCATAAAATGACAGTAAATTATATTCAAACATATATGATTTACCTTGAAATCAACATTTCGTAGCATTACTATTTAATTTTCACAGTGTGGGTTTTCTACATAATATGGCAGTATTCTGTTTCTACCTATAGATTAATTCAATATATCTACTACAGGGATATACAGTTTTGGATTTTATGTTTTTTTTATACTGTTATTGACAGTTTTTTACCGTTATTTCTAGAAATTGTTTTTTTACAGCATAGTTTTCTGTAGCACAACTGTGAGTGAGGGGTAGAAAGAAAAGGAATAGAATAGAGAAGACCTCTGTCACCTTGCTTGGGACATGAATGGGACAATGATAGTTGGAGAAAAGAGGAAAAGCAGACATGAGAGGAGGGAAGTAGTCTTAGTATGTGTGATGCTGATGACGGCAGATATCACTGCGTCCATTGGGAATCAGTTGCGAACATTATTCTGTTTCTATTCTTGCATATCTGCATCCTGTGCACAAGCTGCTGGATCCTGTCATTATCGTGTGTGTGTGTGTGTGTGTGTGTGTGTGTGTGTGTGTGTGTGTGTGTGTGTGTGTGTGTGTGTGTGTGTGTGTGTGTGTATGTGTGTGTTTTCTGTGTCGTGGTTTACCTCTCACCCAGAAACAGTGAGTATGTTTAATGATATTTTACTGCGCTTCTCATGCACAGGTTAACGCACTCTGAATCTTAATGTCATATAATTAACATAAACAAAACATAACATACATGCTGTGCATAGCTATGGAAGTGTAATGCATTCACTTGAGAAAAAAATATTTCACCTGTTTTTCTGAATTATCAAGATAATTATCTCAGAAGTATGAGAAAAGTTTTAATGGAATAAAAACTTTTGATTCAGAAATAATCGTCTCATACATTTTTAATCATTATCCCCATGATAGCTTTTATCAGAATTTTGAGATAGTTATTATTCCAAAAAAAAAAAAAACATGGAAAATATTTTTTCTCAAGTGAATACATTATGCTGTCTTAAATGTCACTCTGGATTATGCTTCAGACGGTCTCTGACAAGCTAACTAGCAGTTTTGACAAGCTAGCTAGACAGGCCTGTTTATTAACCTAATCTACAATCTACAAGAATTTGCAAGAGCACTGAAAAACAAGACTAGGCTGTAAGGCGGACTAGTGAGAGAGTGTCTGTTTAATGTCCCTGACAACCACTGTGGGGGGGGGGGGGGGGGGGGGGGGGGGGGGGGGGGGGGGTTACTAACAATTTTTATGTCGTACAACAAAATGTGATCTCTTAAGCTTGTGTTAACCAAATACCATTCAAAATCCTCATTGAGTTTGAAAATGCTAACTTACTTCCTGGTTTAAGAACTCAGTCCTGTGTACCCTTTGAGTCTGCATGGGAAGTCAAATCTGAATGTTTTGGTGAGTTTTCAGATCTAGGCAGCTCACAGAAACCTGTTTTTTTTGTCTTATTTCAATTTGTGTGTTGCTAGGGGAGGTTCATTCCCAGTATCTGTATAAGCGTTGAAAAGGTGAGATTTTCATGATGTGTCTCCTGTAGGTCTTCAGGCTTGATAACCTATTAAGGTGCTGTAATGACATGGCACCCTCAAGGATAAAGGAGGACTAGAGGAATGTGGCTCACCTCCAAGTTGCCCACACAAAAAACACCACAGCAGATACGATCAATACCAAATGGACCTTGGAGCTAAAAATGTGCAGCCAAGCAGCCGCGAGGTGAAAGATGAGCTCTGGAAATTAGAAAAGGGACAACAATAAAGGTAGCATTTAGTGATCTGACAGCACGGTTTTACATTACCAATGAAACCAGGGCTCCATTTACATCTTGACATCCACATGAAAGCACTTGATGCACCACCTGAAATAAGAAACTTGAACATCCTGACTAATAATACTGTGTCACATGAACTGCTATATGGACTGTGTTATTATGAATCTGCATTAATGAAATTCATGATCTGACTGTGAAATGTCTGTTTCTGTAACAGTAACAAACACTTTCATAGTGCAAAAGACTCTGAGTTTTTGTTTGAAATATGTTTGAAAACCAGGCTATTTGAATGTAATTGGAGCAGTAAATCTCTCTCAGCTTTTCCAGGATTTAATAAAAAATCTTCACTCATTTATGCAGAACCATCTCCTATATCTTGTGTGCTGAGTGCTGCCACACATATATTACTGAAATAGTCTCAGTCTCCCCTAACTGTTGATGAGAATCACATAAGAGCAAGCAGATTGAATTTCTTTTATTACACCTTAGGTAATACATTGAATAATAACGTCAACTGATGCACATTGGAACAAAGGTTCAAATATGTTTATGATATGAGTCATTGTTATGCAGTTGTTTTTTATTTTATCAATATTGGATTGCTGACATTGCTCTGTGGCTTTTTCTATGTAATGTAAATTTATTCATAAATGGGTTAAAGCTGCATGTCAGAAGTTGACAAATTTGTCCGTCACCATCTTGTTGTTGTTTTTTCTTCAGTTTTTTATCTAGAAGTGTCAATAATTGGATGGGAGGATGGTGGTATTAGCTAGCTAGTGTCCTAAAGGTTACAAATAATTTGAATGGACTCTAAACACACTGTTAAAGAGTCAAAGTTCTAAGATGAAAACATCAAAACTTCAATCTAAGGTAGCCCTGCCCTAAAGCATACTCTGCTTTGCCGTCTGTTTTACTGTGAACTGGACCATAATTTTTTTTATTTGAATATCATGCTGTATTGAATAAGACTTTAAACTAACGACTTAGTCTATAAACTAATTAGGAAAATGTTTACTGAGGTAATAAATCAAGTGAAAAGTAGTAATTTTCTCCTAAACTTTTATACAATGAGACTTCTTTTTGCAACTGGTGGAGTTGCCTCCTGCTGGCCATTAGAAAGAATGCTGGTTTTGGGCTATTCCTTATTCCTTATAGTTTAGGTGAAGTAGGTGCTTTCTGAAATTTTCCTTTTTTGGATGCAATCCAGTCCTGCAAGTTTAAACTTTACAAAGTCCGGCTGTTTCTGTCAGTGATGCTGCCCACTGCCTTGCTCCAGCTCTTTTATACCTCTGGTCTCTCCAGAGTATTTCCTCCAGCCCCCGTAGCTCATCCTGAACGATGCAGCCAGTGTTACCCTTAAGTGTGCAGAATGGAGTGGTCCCTCCTGCACTTCATCCACCGGCTGCTAATCCCAGACTTATAAACCTGGTGCACAGAGGTGCTAAGGGAGGTTCATTCCCAGACAATCCCTCTGCTCCACCTCTCCCACAGTCCTCTCTGGCACTTACTTCACCCTTCCTTGGGGGTTACCTGCTGATCTATATCTCCACATGCTGAGATTTTCTTTCTCCTGGCTCTGCTACAGTGCACACTAAACCTCACTAGGTTAAAATTTGACAGTGTGGGTCAATCTAGCACTGAAACAATACTAGGTTGACTCTACTCCGTGTCAGTGGGTTGTTTTGACCTTGCGTTGGTGTCAGACTTTTTTTGCGGAGCTTGGGGCAACAGCTAGCCATTGACAACCACCTGTCACTCAAAGCAGCCACCATGTCGGGAGAAATTAGTTATAGAGGTCTATGGCGATAGACTCGCTTTTGGAGCCAAGTGCCCATTTGAGGAAATGCAATTTTTGGCACTTCTTGTTGACTTCATTTTTCATTTTTCTTGCCACCCAACATCAACACACTAACCAGGTTTCCATCCAAATGTAATAGACATTTTATTGTTAATTCCCCAGTTGGATGTCATTAAACCATCATAATGGAAGAGGACCCAATCTGTTTGCTAAATATCTTTCTATTGCACTGTTTCATTATGCTTTTCTAAATACACCAAGCTTTTCTCTTCAGCTAAGCACAAAACCCTTTTTGCATTATTATTTTTTTTTTTGCATGATATTCGACACTATTTTTTTTTGTCCCAATCCAAATCCAAATAAGCAGCAATATTAACACAAGTGGTGTAATTGCAATGTCAGATCTGAGTAAAACTTCTTTGATTTCCATCTTAATTTGATGATATGTTGAAGACTTACCAATTAATTTGTACAAATAATGTTCTTGTCTGAGTGACAAGAAGAAGCTAGTCCTGGTCTTGTTCATACTGTGAAATATGAAATTAGAACAACTTTTGGAAAAGAAAAAGTGAAGAATGTTTGCTGTGAGAAATACATCACAATCTATTGAAGGATGCACTATTTTTATTCTGGTGAAAGGAAGAGACTTTCAGTAGCCTCGGTTACAGCCACAGGGTTCATGTTACCTTGTGGAGGGTCACATCTAACAAATATATTTTTTTCCCTTACATTCTCAGCAGTTGAGTGGTTCGAAATGTCACAGATGTAAAACGGTCTCTGAAAAGATATACTTCGTTCTTTCAGCAACTGGCTTGTAGAGAAATAATTACCGATCCTCTTTCTCAGGTTTTTTTTTCAATGTGTCCTGTGTTTCTTATGAGAAAAAACCAACATGTGAATACATTACATGGTGCATATGATTTCCTGGCTTTAAAAGCTACATATTATACAGGGTTGTCTCTGAAGGACAACATCCTCCCAGTGTTCTTTTGTTAAAAGAACCATGAAATGTCAACCTACACACCTCTCCGACAGCTGCTTCAATTCATCTCTTTATACACATACACATACATGGTACTGCATGCCAAATTGTAGAAGTGTGAGGTGATGAAAGCGATTTTGATGATGTTCTCTACCAACACCACAGCGTCCTTGGAGAGAGGATACTTGGGAGTCCAAATAATCTGCCCTGTAGTGTTGCATCATGGGTTCACAATGTCATTCATCCTGGAGATTATTTCATTTACCGCCTCAGGCCTGTCCAGATCACTTATTACATCACAGTCCACCTTGTCTCCAAGGACACGCTAACGACCCCATTAAAAATGGATGAGAAATCCTGCTGCTGCTGGCTCCCAAGTGTGTTTCATTACTCCATGTGTATGCGTGCGCCTGCATGAGTATTCGCACGTGGCACAAGATCTACAACATGAATCCCAGACCAGCACTTAAAGACATTATTACATTTTCTATCATCCCTTCACTTGAAAATGTTTCTTATATTTGCTTTGTCCCCACAGTGAGTGAACAGCAGCAGTGTCAACAGCTGAGCGATGATGATCCCCTAGAGTGGCACACTGTACTGTGAAAAGGCTTGCGTCATCAAAACCTACAGTCAGTGTATGAAAGAGAAATGGCGACCCAATCAACAGAACTGTAAATCTTAAAACAGTCTATTAACCATAGACTGTATAAAAAGGGCTCTGGGTCTTAAAAGTGAAGCTAATGTGGAAGTGGCTTAAACCGGCATTCTCTCTAATGGCCAGCAGGGGGGGACTGCACTGGTTGCAAATAGAAATGTATGTGTTTATATGTAGGTCAAAAGGAAAATGACCCTACTTCTCACTTGATTTATTACCATATTAAACATTCTACCAATAAGTTGATGGTTACAGGTAGGTTCAAGTCATCTTCAATACATCATAATGGCCATTCTATCAACTATGATGCTGTTTCGAGTAAAATAGGCGAGAAAGCAGGGTATGGTCTATAGCAGGGCTACCTTGTGATTGACAGGATGCTAGCACAGTGCACTGCATGTTTCCCTTTTATAACTTTTACCCTTTGTTTCAATTCATCAAACTTCATTGTGGCATTTTTGTCACTTTAAAATGTCTTCTTCAGTGTTTGGCTGAACTAAAATACACTTTAAGGAGAGACAGCTGTTGTTGTTTTTTTGCCCCTTGCTAACCTAGCTAGCTAGCTAGCTAGGTTAGCATATGGCAATGACCATAATTCAAAATGGCAACAGCCAAAATACCAAACTCGAGACTAAAAACCAATGGGGGACACCATGGTGGCTACGTCCACTTCTTTTATCCAGTCTTAGCTATTATACATCATAGTTATTCACTATTGAGGGCCATTTCCTTCACGTACTGTATGAATATTGTGTGACAGGATGCATGGTCATGGGCACTGAAGCAGAAAGAGAAATGGTCCAACATGGTCAGATGATGCGAGGAAAACGCTGAGTCATTGTTGTCCTCCAGGAATACTGAACACATAATCAATACCCCGGGGCACTTGAGGCATCAGACAGCACACTGCAATCAGAGGCCATTTTCTTGCTTTGTTAAAGTGCCAACAAGGCACCTGAGGAGTAGTCTCCATTCTGACCCCACCGTGCCAGGGTTTCTCAAGCAGCCACTGCAGTGCACTTCTCTCTCTTGGTCAATGTGAAAGATAAAAACCCTATCCTGACAAATGGTTGTTGCAGCAAGGACTTTTACACATCTGGCTGTGTATCGGCAAGAATCTGGCATTATGGTAGGCTATGTATCATGATGCAGCTGTTGTGATACTATCAGCAGGGCAATATATTGCAAAGACTGTCATTCATATTATCATCAGTATCATAATGTCTCCAGCCCATTTTTTGCACTACATGTTATACTCATATCTTAATGTGTAGTTTATCCTTACATTTCTTTCAGATTTATTTTTTATTTATTTGGGTTTTAGAATTTTTTTTGGTGTGTGTTACTGTGTTGATGTACTACTCTATGTGAATCTGCATATTGCACCTTAGGACAAAAAATGCTTGAAATGCTTTGAAATTTAAACCACCATATGCATAAAACTGAATGAAAAGGTTTTTTATTTGAACAGTGGAACAGTCCCTGTAACATCATCATCACTATTTTTTGTGCAACCTGTCTGCTATTTGCACTGAAAGCAGAAATAACAAATCAGTATTTTGTCATATATTGATATTTTCTTTCACCCTTATTTACAAACCATATAACCAGGATATAAACTGGACGAATGACTCATTGTTCATTAGCACAGCCTGTCTGATGTAACAAAGTTGCAAAGTTTTTTTTGTTTGGATGCTTTTCTAACAAAGTCACCCATTACGTTTGACTGCCATGCCCTCATAACAAGCTGCTATTTGTTACACATTCAAAGGGAGATTTAATCAACACGTCTGGTTACATAAACCACAGAGACGTAGTGCAGAAACACTGAATGGTAAATGAGATTGTGCTTGCATAAGTAGCCGAAAAATCCTTTCTTCTTTTCTCTGTAATGAACGCAGGCATTCACCATCGTCAGTGACACTGGTTCTTTCAGTTGAATTCTGGTCATGTCGTCATGCTTCTCCTCAGACAGATGCATTGTAAAAAGACTCCCACACAGATCGGTTAGAAGTGTGCACACTGTGGTTTTCAATGTTACAGAGAACTGTCTAGCAAATCAACATACAAATACATCCACTTGGATGAACATTTTTATTCACCTCCTCCAGACATGCTGCAGCTCCAAGATCCAGCATTAGCCTCCAGTCATTTCTGGCCTAAAATGTCACCTGTATACACTTTTATTAGCATATTGTATAGTGAGGCCAGCACTTTCTGATGCCCTTTAGCAAGTCACTGAGCATGCCCAGACTCAGCCTCAGCTCTTCTGGGTGTTAGCCAGCACCCGTATGCACCCCCATGGGGAATCTAATATCTTCCCTTGTTATCTTTTAATGGTCAGTAATGACAGATAAAAAAAGAAGATGACTCATGTTAAGGAAATTTGCTTTATTCTTGATGCCAGTTATCTCTGTGGTCTTCTTCTAAGTGCACTTTTTATAAACTTCGAACTGATGCACTGAGGCACAAATCAAGGACACTTCTGTATCTGAGCTGGAAGGCGTTTTAGGAAGTGACCCTCCGCCACACATCCTGTCCACTGAAATATTCTGTGTGTGGAGGACAGAGCTAAAGCTCAGGCTTATGCTGTGTGTTTGGATAAGGAGGAAAAAGCCGCCGGCCTCCATATTCACACAATAGAGTCTTTGAATTTGTGCAACACCTTAGACAGGGTGGGACCTGTTTTTATTCCTGAAGTTATGTAGCTTCGATTTCCACTCTCACAACCTGATTAGGTGGACTCCAGAGCCGCAGTGTTTATATTTAGCCAGCATCTAAGGGAGTCAAACTTACTATTTATTCCTAAATTAATAATTGGGTGACACAAGTGTTCTCATTTCCATAAATTAAGGCATGGAGCTCTAGAGTCAGACTCCTCAACGGCTCAGTCGGAGCATTTTCAAGCAATGTTGTGGTCCAATTAATGTTGGGCTGCACACTTGAAGCCCTGAGGCGGCAATCTGTATGATATCTTCGCTTATTTCTCATACAGCCTATCTGTCTGTGCCTCTTCTTGACCAGCCTAACTACAGCCTGCAGCTGCTCTGCTCTTCTACAGCCAGCTGATGAGTTCTTGTACTGCATCACTTGTATCCTGACATTTGGAGGAATAATCAAAGGCCACAGCAACACATTTTACTCTGTCAAAAAATGTTGGTGATAATGTGACTCCTCTGGCTGCATTTCTCCCCTACATTTTCCCCTCAATTTGGAACGTCCAATTACCATGCCCATATCTCAGTTAAGTCCACTGCTGGCCTGAGGGGGGGTCATGTGCGTCCTCCAAATACACAGGGAGTCGCCAGACAATGATTAGCTTTACCGAGTGATGACTGTCTTCTTCCCAAGAGGAATGGCAGTATCAGTCATCTCAGCAAGTGCCCAAAGGAACATACATTTTTGTATAAGTGACAGAAGCCCTCTATTGGCTGTAATAATTATGACAGGAGCAAATTTAGGAGGAAGTAGGAAGTCAATGCAGAAGTGTAAACCTGTATTCTTTCTAATTGCCAGCAGGGGGCGACTCCACTAGATTGACAAAGAAGCCTGGCCCTACTTCTCACTTAATTTATCGCCTCAGTAAACATTTTCCTAATGAATTCATGCTGTCAGTCACTAGCTTCAAGTCTTCTTAAAACCATGATGTATTTCAGTAAATTATGGTCCGATTTAGAGGTTTAGGATGCTTTAGGACGTGGCTACCTTCCACTTACTAGGTTGCATGTTTTTGTCTTAGAAAATTGGAGTCTAAGTAAATTGTAACCTTTTGGTCACATAAAAATATCTCATTTGTACAAAATAACACAAGGAGACGACTGACTGTTCATTTTTGCACCTTGCTAACCAAGTTGGCTAGCTACTATCTAATCCCCATCCCCATCCTCTCATTCAAATATGGTCAGTTCTGGCTCCATAAAACTGTGAGAGCAACAGCCAATCTAAATAAAAATGAGTTGGAACAACTCTAAAATGTTTCTCCTCACACAGCAGGCACGTCCATCACTCTCCAAAGTTTTTGTTTCCCACTCAGGTCCTGTGAGCTATTTATTCTGCTCTGTCCTATCCTTGTATCTGCTCCAGCAGAGTGCACCTAAGTATCATTGATTGATGTAGTAGTTACTCTGTGAGGGTACTGACATTTCTGCTGAGACAACAAAGTGTAAAGTGTTAACTTTGTGGCTGAATTAAAACAAATCTGACACAGACTTGCTGCAAATGTACAGATTCTATTTGGTCTAATGCTGCTCCTTTTAAAAAAAACTTAGTGTTGATAAAGTGCGATTTCATTGCTTAGAATTATGCAACAATGTGAAAGGTAGAGAAAAACATAATTTGCAAAATGTGTAATGTGTAGATTGTATATTCTTAGTGTGTGCTCAGCAATCTCTGTTATTGCATGAATTGGTAATGTCACCGCTGTCACCCTCGCTCAGTGATTTACAGTTTCAGCATTAAGAGAGGTGTCAACACCAAAAACAAATGGTCCAGGAGTTAACATGCTGGCGTGCTCGACATATGAGCTATATTTCCAAGGACAAAGTGTTCTGCATGCATTACGGCTCTCTTTAATGTGAGGACTTCTCTCAAAAAGTGAACACAGTGGAAAAGTTCAGAGCTATAATTGAAACCCTGGAGCAGTGACAAGATTATACCAAAGGGTGCTTTGGTTTGCTTTGACTTTTGATAAGGGATGTGAAGGAACTGGTGTTGAAAGCAATAGGAAGATTGTTATTTCTACATTTTAACAACTACGTTTTGTGCAGAGATGTTGGGCAGCCAGTGCCACACACAGACACACCCACATACGAGGAGATTTCTCCTTGTCTTGATTCCAGCTGTAGTTCCTTTGGCAGTAACAAAGGTTGAGGAGTGTTAATGTTTCACTCACTCTGCCAGTCTATCTGCCAAGTTCCTAAAAATGCACTGCAGGGCCTCCTGGAGAGGAAAAACTGCTTGTGCAAACACAACCTCTCTCTCTCTCTCTCTCTCTCTCTCTCTCTCTCTCTCTCTCTCTCTCTCTCTCTCTTTCCTGACATTTTCAATAACCGTTCCTCATGTACTGCAATACGTACTTTTGCTGCCTCATTTTCTCATCCTTTCCCTTCTTTGCTGTGTCAACACAGCTAACACTAAACACACATCAGCTTGATTGAAACTGTTGAAGCTGAAATCAGCGACTACTTTCACATGCTTTTCTCCAATCAAAGCTTAAAAGATTGTTGTTTTTAGAAAGAGTGTTTTTCCTCCTTGGGCCTGACATGTTCATTGACCTACGTGGTGAGACGGGGCCAAACTGAGTTCCTCTCAGGCCTAAGGCTGTTCTGTCAGCCCACCTGAGTCCTCTGGGTCTGTTGCTGGGTAGAAGCGCATCTCCACCCCTCGCTGTGATTGGCCGATGCAGTCTTGATGGCCCCACCTCTTGGAACGCTGGTGTCCTGTCTGAGCACAGCCGTCTGTCACAAACCCTAACAACTGCTCTGCGGCCAGGTATTTGCGATCCGTTGGCTGCTAAAGTTAGAGATTAGGTAATCTGATCCAACATCTGTCAGTATACAACTCTTCTCAACTAAATTTCAGAGCGGCCCAAAGGTTTCAAAAGCCAACTGTGCTTTGTATAAATAAACGGTTATTTTCCCTCATGCTCCATCTCAGTGAAAGTTGCCAGAACCTTTAACTAGATCCTCCTCTGAGGACAGACACTTGTATTCACCATCAGTGTAGCCAGCCAGACTGACAACGTGACCCTCACAATAAAAAGGCACTTGACAGTGAGGGAGAGAACATGGTGTTGTTAGGGGAGGTAATCATCCATGGCCTCTTAGGTATCTTTCAATATGTTTGTTTTTCTTCTGCTCCCTAAGGGGCTAGATGGAAAGAGGAGGCAGTGTGGTTGGGTGGTTAATGTCTTCTCTCCAGCCTGCTAATGGGTAAAGATTAATAAGTTTGACAAAATCAAATGAAGATGATGATAAATGACGTAGTGACACACACGCACGAATGAAAGTCAAAGTCTGACACTGAATATTGTGCGGAGGATACATTTTATCTTGCTTTTCATTACTGGTGATTAACTGAAGAAGACACATCCAGAGTGAGAAGTGTACCAGATAACACAAACCAGACTGGGCTCATCCTCAGCTGCTGAGCTAACTCTGGCTCAGAAATAACAAAGTGGTACGGATTTCGAGGTGTCTTGAATAATGAAATAAGATAATAGTAATAATAATAATAATAATAATAATAATAATAATGAAAGACAAACATATAGATTTATCTTAATTTATTATGTAAATATTACATATAAAATACAGTGGTGAAGAAGTTCAGATTCTTTGGCAAGATACAAGTAGAAATATTATAGATTAAAAGCCGAATCCAAAATATGAATTCAAAATATTACTGAAGTGAAAGTACAACAATCAGTATATCATTGGATACTGTTCCTTAACCCATAAGAACCCAGACCTATTTATCCTTAAAGGAAAATTATGGGGGATATACCACAGACCAAGTGGACCACATAGAACACATTTCTGATGGGGTTTTTTTTTTAAAATTCTACCCCTACATGTCAAAGATCTGTGATGTGACATAAATGTACTAACCCTAACCAACTTCTTGTCTTCAAAGCTTTTTTTCTGCTGCCCCTAAGTGGCCATAAAATCACTTATTGCAGGTTAAAATTGAACCCAGTGAAGAAAATCTAACCATTAAAAATACATACATTAAATACAATGACACATATGGACGACCATAGCCAGTGTAATTTCTTCTGAAATACCTCGACTGCGGCTGCATTTTATACCTGGAGAGTAATCAGTGTCAAATATTACTATATATGCTCGGGGCATGGTCGTGTGTTACATTAATAAACTGAGAGGAAACATACGCTCATGAGAGCAACACCAGACCTTTAAAGAAACCTTTTCATAGCAGATATTCTGTCAGGAAAAGCACAGGTGTAACTAATTACATCAGTGATGGCTCTGTTCCACTTGGGTGGCAGAATGCTCCGCCATGACCCAGCATGTACAATATGGCTCTGGCTCTGGCACAGCTAATTGGAATGCAGGAATTATTAATAGTATTAGTTACAGCAGAGTTTGACAGCTCAAAATGTGTATTACTCGACAAAATCTGAGTTCCGGGTTCTCTGCTCCCTGCCTGCTCTACTGATCTGTTCACCATCAACAGCACAAGGCTCACCCGGGGGTGCACCCAGGTGTGAGATTGCATAATGTAATCCTCCCTCAAACTGCACCTACTCCCTCTGTACGTACGGGGCTTCCAGAGAGACTCATTTCTGTGAAAGAGGAGATGTTCCTGTTGTAAATCTTGTACACGTCGGCTCTGTCCTCTTCTCAGCTCATGCCATCTGCTCCCTCCATCACGATATGCGCCCGCCCATCTCACCTCAAATAGTCTTTCTTTCATCCTAATCCCTCGTTCTCTATCCCTCTAATTAGTTGGCATGACATTCCCAGCAATCTGTGTTGTATCACAGATGAAAATGAGGGCTGTGGATGTTTTTATGAATTCTAATCTCTCAAAATCAGGGCCAACAACTGATAATCATGTTACATCATGCTCTATATGGATGCACCTTGTCTTGGCCCCTTCCATGTAAACCTCTTCCCACAAATGTAATCAAATCATTTTTGGGACATGCACTTTATTAGCTGGATAATGTTTTTTCAGTTTGGTCCTGTTTTTTTACTGACTATGTTTAAAACATGCTGGTTCAGGTCGGCACAGAACATGACTTTTAACTTAATGTCGAAAAGCAAAAGAAAACACTGAATGAAAAGTGACAGTTTGTTTGTCCTCAGGGGAATTTTTGTACCAGGAGACAGAAACAGGGACAGGCCCCGTACACACAATCCAGTCTTCTTAAAAAACGACAAGGGCACCTTTCATCTTCGTCTCCAGCAGGTATGCTTTCAGTTATGATATTGTTGTTACATGTATTTGTCTCATGTATTAGCAAATTGTCAAAGTCCTAGAAAAACACTGTTGTGCATACACTTCGTCAGCTGTAACAGTGCAACAGCTCTGCAAATACTGAATCTGAAAACCAAACAGTTGAGGGAGAGAAGTCTGATCTGACAAACACACAGACAGAAGCATTTGGGAACAAATAGTTACAATACAAAGGATAAAAAGACATATCTCCTTCATATTTTACACAGCAGCAGCAGCTTTCTGGAAAAGCCATCTATCCTGTCTATGGTTAGCAGAAGGCTAAACTATTAGCAACGCTTCTCCAATATTGACATTGCCAATATGTGTTTTATGGCGTTTACTAGTTGTGTTCCCATCAATTCATTTCTATGCACATTAGAACAGCTTGATGGAAACACCAAAATTTGATAAAACTTTCAAAAAATGCACATAAAAAAGTTTTTATGCTTGCTTGAGGTATTTTTTGGTCTTTTCTTAAAAATAGTTTATGCACCAAACTGGAGATGGAAACGCTTCAGCTTTCCAAATAAGATCTGACGTAGCAAACATTTCACTCACATGACTGATCAGCTGTTTATGCTCTGGTCAAGACGAGCTGATATGAAAGAACAATTATAAGTTGCCCAATAGAATCCAATTCCTGAAGATTTCTCTCCATTTTCTCTCATGGGTGGACAAAGTTGTTTGATTGGCAACCTCTTCTTCTTCTACTGTTTACATACGGATTAGCCTACAGTAATACATTACACTGCCATCTTCTAACGAAAGGATATATATGCAGCTTTGTTTATTCGCTCTAAACCCGTTGTTGGAAACGTAATGCTATATTTAAAAATTTCGCTTCAAAATTTGATTCAACTTCAATTGAAAAATAATTACTGACTCTAAGCCTGTCTTCCTTTCCCCCCTAGTTGCTCAGTGTAGAAAGGTGTTGCACATGCTGGACTAGCAACTTTTTTGTGCAGGTTTTTTTTCATCCTTGAATCAGACTTTCAACATCTGAAGGGACGTGCATGTACATTTGCATTTGTAGAACAGCCAACTGGAACTCCCTCTTTCTAATGTTTTCCATCACATGCTAGATTTTCTGAAGTCTGCAAACATAACTGTGGAAGTTTTCTCTCAGACCACTTGAATTACAATATGCTGAAAGATTATGGAGCTATAAAGTTATGGAGTTGTTGTCCAATGAAGCCAAAAAGAGGAACTTGTCTACTCTAGCTTATGGGGAACTGAGAGCTGGGTAAGAGAAAGTGGGCTTTAGCCTAAATTTTAGAGCCTTTGTAATGACTTGGCCGAGTTTGCATTAGCAATTTTCAAATAGATAAATCTTCATTTTACCTTTAGGTAAATAACAGCAAGTGCCCCAGTTGGCTAAACAAGTTCATGTAAGTAGAAGTTGTTCCCTGCTGGTACATGTTCTGTCTCCCTCCTTAATGGGCCTGCTTCCAAAGGGCACTGCATCACTTGGCATGGCACTGGCACGGTCTTCCCCCCTAAACTAACACACACACACACACACACACACACACAAAGAGACACACACAGGAAGAGGCTGCCAAAGTCCTGAAGCGTGGGTTGACAGTGCGAAAGAGGGAGGAGCTGCATGGCCAGGTTGTTCACAATTGGCAGCCTGAAGGTTTCGAGTTATCCACCAGCCTTCTTCACCTCACTGCACGAGAACAGGCCGAATAAACTCCCCCAGGAAAACAACCTTTTTACAAGCACAAAGTGTACACTTAAAACCATTATATGAAGTGGACCAAACTCTAACCTGGAAGAGATTTGAGCGAGAAAAGTTTAATGGTGCAAACTGGAGTGGGTTTGGACAGATATTGTGTGGGTGTGTATGTGTATGCTTGAGCTGTCAGCATGGTTATGTGACGTCCCTCCAGAGATGGCAGTTGATCCCCAACAAGAGAAAGAGGGCAGTGGGCGTTGGTAGGAGTCCAGGCAAAATACCTTCATGTTTAATGTAAACCCAATGCATTAAATGGAGCAATGTAATGCAGAGTAAAGCATTTGATCTTTGGACGACAGGGAGATAAAGCCGGCGGTCAGAATTAGCTATGACATCCCCCTCATGTTTTATTCATCATACCGCGTGCCGTTACTTTATTAGACAGAGACAAGGGAGGGTGTTGTAAAAAGTAACTCTTAAATAATTTCAGCGTTCGCTATGAGAAACAGCTGCCCTTTCTTTTAATGGTAGCTCTTTAAGATGAGGGAAGAATATAGTTTGAGGAAAAAAAGGGGGCGGCATGGGAAAACATCAGGTGATTTCTCAGCCATCCTTTGCAAGCAAGGTCAAAGATCTGGAAAAATCCACATGAATTTTCCAGCGCAGCTCAGGGAAGGGTCACTGCTGTCTTATCACAGGTCGGAGCAGACTGCACCGCTGTGCCATGACCGCAGGAGTACACTTTGGCTTCTCCTCCCTCCCTCCCCTCCTTCCCTCCATCCATCTCTCTTTCCCTCCGTCGCTCTATCGCTTGACCACCTGGCATCAGGCAGCACGCTCCCTTTCCATCTGCCCTTATTCTCAAGCTGAGGAAACACTGAGAGACAGATGGGGGGATGAAGGGGCTGGAAAAATAGGCGAAGGAAAAGTAAACAGTCAGGTCAGCATTGAAAGCAGCTGAGTATCTTTTATCAGCGTTAGATTAGCAGAAAGCCTCTACGACAGCACACGTGATAAAAAAAACATCAGCAATTATTAACTTCAGCTTTGCGCCGAGAGAGGGGGAAAATAATCATTAAAGGTCCAGCTTAAAAGGAAAGGCATTTGTATTGCAACAGCAAATGTCCAAATGAGACTGACCTGATTCTGAATACCATTTAATCAATGTAGTTAGTCCTATCTCCTGCATACACGAGAAATGTCAAAAGCACATGTTGAGGTGTGCAGTCACACCGCCAACACATCGACCGCCTGTGGCTTTTCATATTGATTCAGATTAAGCACCTTTCCTTTCTGAATGCCATCTGTCATTTTTTTACGATTCAATCTCAGAAAGTGGCTTTTCGTTTCAATATGTCGAGGTCTTGACCGGCATGTTTGTCCCTGCCCGGCTTAATGAAGACGCCCTGATAGAGCATGGTGATGAGACCACAGTGCTGTAATTGAAAATAATATATATAAGCTGAATGCAAGGCATGAGATCAGTGTGTGTTTTTGTGGGTTGTGTCATCGGACATACGGTGCTTAATTGATGTTTGCTTGGTTGATGGGTAATGGGTGGCGTGGTACATGAGGCTCATCTAACGAGCCTTTGAAGGGCACAACATGTACTGACAATTGTTTACCATAATCATTCAGTGTGTGTGTGTGTGTGTGTGTGTGTGTGTGTGTGTGTTCTTGTACCTGCTACAGCAGAGTGAGAACATTTTTGTGAAGTGAGGACATTTTAGCCAGTCTTCACTTCTTTAAAGGCTTGTTTGAGAGTTCAGACTCTGTTTTAGGGTTAAGGTTACAATTAGGGTAAGGTTATGGTTAAGGTTATTATGTTAAGGTTATGGTTTGGCATTTTGTTGTGATGGTGAAGGTTAGGTTAAGGGTTGTGTAAGGGGCTAGGAAATTCACTATTCCAATCAGGGCCCTCACAAAGATAAGGACAAGGATGTGCGTGTGTGTGTATCACCACCAGGCAGAATAAAACATTTGCCGGTCTCTGATGTCAGAAACACAACCTGGCAGTTTAATGTCTCAATTAATATGTGCAGTTCAAGTGATGTGTTCAGGAACACTGTGCTACGGTGGTTTCTTCTCCCTCACTTTCATATTCCCCAGCAGCCATAGAAATGTAAATCAGTTAACGTTGGATAATGCATACACAGGTCGCACATCAAGGGATTTAGACTTTTGAATTGATTATCAGAGGTTCAGTTTGCCATGTTTGTAGGGTGATTAAAAGACAACAAGCTCAGTGTAGAAAAATAGCCTTTTTCAACTTTATGCATACTGAATTCATTTAGTGTAGCCTGTGCTGCTTCACCTCAGTGGTAGTTGCAGTCTAATTGAGTGCAGAGGTTAAAGACAGGCCAGGCCATTTAAAGTAAAACATGAGCTTACTACAGAGGACACACACACATGCACATTGGCTACAATTCAGACAAGGCTGATCTTTTTCCATCAACACCTCTCAAATCTGTATGCTAGTCTCTGCAATATTCCCAAGGCTTCCTCCTGCAAATTGGTGAAGAACCCCCAACCAGTGTCTGGTTTATAAAAGCAAAAGGGACTCATCTTGCCTCCTGCATACTTGATCTGTGCAAAGCCAAATGTGTCTGCAGCTTCTTCTGCTCATAGATGGTAAGAAATCCAGACGTAATAAATCTATTTGCAGAAATTTTGTAATGTTTCCTTGTCAGAAAAGCAAAAAAAAACAAAAAAAAACTGTTTTCATGTTTAGTGTGAGTGTGTCATCCTTATTTTGTTTTATTGGTTTGTTTGCTGAAGTTTTATGACATCTTTAGTGATATGTGGTCATCGCTGTGGTGTTCTGGGCAGCATTTCCCAGAGATTACTTGGCAACAGTGTTACCACAATGTTGTTTTGATTCAGTGAACTGACAGCAGCTCCCCGAACCCAAACCAAACAGCATGCATTGTTTTACTGAGGCTGATAACACCACAATAAATAATGGAACCAAAACACTGCAAAATGCCCAGAACACATACTGTAGGCTGTATCAAAACATTACTGCACTGCAACAGTATTGTTACCCATCTGTAACAGTTTGTGGCTGAAATCAAATCTTACCTCAGCTGAGCACAAGGCACTCAGTCTCCACCAGGGTTGCCCATACACCAGAGGGTTTATGAAAACTTAGGAGAGACAAGGCAGACCTTTCTCCAGCGCTGTAGAGAAAGTTCTGGCTATGCAAGCATATGCTGACAATAACAGATTTGGAGTTAGTGAAAGGATACACGTGTGTCTGGTTTTCAAAAAAGTGTTAACAAGTAGTGGCGTGATCAGTGGCGGTTCTACACAGGGGCCTACAGGGGCCACTGCCCCTGTGAAGAAGCCCTTGGCCCCTGCTGTGGCCCCTGTGTCAAATTAATAATAAAATGATCAATTTGTAAAGATGAGAGGTGGAACAATTCTTACCTATTTTTTGTTCAAACAATATCTCATTGTACACAAAAGGAACCCAGAATGTGTACATTTTATAATAGTTTAATTGTGCAATGTACTGCGCTTTCAAAATTAAAAAAAGTAATTGTGCATGAAAATGAGAAATGTAATTGTCGTACAAAAATAGTTGTTATTGTTGGTAAGTCTCATTGTTTCAATCAATGTATTTGTATCTTCCAAATATAATTAAATGTCTTATATAATTTTTACATAAGCTAAAATAAAGGTTTTGAATGCTTAAATATCATCTTCTGATTAAACACTGGCCCCTGCTTGGCCCCCACAGTAAAACTGGTCTAGAACCACCACTGGGCGTGATGACAAATCGTTAGAGATCAATATATCGATTCATTGGTGAACAATATGACTGCATTGATGCAATGCCCAAAAATCGATTCATATTGTCATCTTTAATATTCGCTTTTATTTTGAGAATCTCCCTGTTTTGTTTTGAGAAGTAAACTGAGGATACAGAAGTGATCTTGTGAATGGTCTATATTCATAATTAAAAGATCATCACGGGCTCTTTAAGATAACCGATAAAAAACATTCACACTTTAATACAATGTGGCAGTTTATAGTGAACAGAAGATACATTTTTATTATTTGGATTAAAAAAAGAATGGATTGTTTTTCATTTAAATATCTGGAAGAGCTCAGAAATAAAATGGTAAAATCATATTTTAGTAGTTTTTTTGTGAGTTGAACCAAGGGAGACTTTGTGACATCAGCAAATATTGCATCATTGTCCAATTAATTGGTCTAATATCGTGTCGTGATGAAAACCAAGAAAAATCCAAGATACAGATATAGAAAATATTATTTAATTTATTATATTCATACTATATCTGTGTCTCTTATAAATTAAAAATAAATACCACAAAATATGAGGAATTCAAATGAAATGAAATGAATAATTTCTGAAAATAACTAATACATTTGAGTTTTAGACATCTCTCACTACATAGACACAAAATTCAGTCCCACATTTGCACCTTAAAATAGTTACATTTCATAACAAAAACACATTGCTCCATATTTCCTTTGACTACATACAAGTCGAAACTTCAGATCTGAAGTGAAATGTAGGTATTTCACTGTTGTAATGTCAGACTTTTACTTTGGAAAACATCATAAGCCAATGTGTTTGGATGCTGGACAAGCAACACCGGACTGTTTCCTCCCTTTCGAAAATATAAATTCTTTCCTGTAGCGTTAAAGGGACAGTCACAGTGAAAATATACATTTAATAAAGATATACAGTTATTTTTGTAAACCTATAAACACATCATGGGAGATGGAAGTATGTGTTAAAACTAATGTTCAACTTGTGTTTTTGATACTGTGAAAGCTTTTCCCATTACAGCCTGAGCCCAAAGTCGATACCACATAAAAAATAATAAAAAAGAAAATATATATATATCTTTTTTTTCAAGACCTGGAAATGCACTCTCTGTTCACTGGTGACTGAAAATTTAAACTTAAAATTGCTGCGTGGAGCTTTGCCACTTGTCTGGATGAAATTATAATTCTATGCAGTGTAAAATCATTAATGTTAAGTCAATATATGTTTAGTCTCTACATTTTTAGCACCTATAAACCCGGATAGGAACCTGCAGTGAGAGCAGAGTGATGGGATGGCTGTAGGTGAGCCAGTAGACATATATTACACCCCCTATGCTCTCTGCACTCCAACTCTGATTCATATTAGTGCCATAAAGTACAGGGCGAGGGCACTTTTAGACATGGGTGGCATAAATCCCACAGTACAGAGCTGATGAGAAAAGAAAAAAAAGCACCACTCACTCAAACACAGACCATTTCTAAACACTCTGTCGTACATGCTCCTTTTTGTTTTTTGTCTCTGAGCTACAACAGTTGCTGAAGTTCTGGGCAATATTCAATCTATGTAGTGTGTTTTTTACATGCAGATAGAGTCGAGTCTGATCTCTCAAAGCCAACATGGTGACCTTCATGGTATTAAGGCGTGTCCATCCAATCTTTCAGAGACCGTCATAAAGCACACACTGCTCTGACACCTCAGGGTGCGAGGTGCAGTGGCGAGAGTTATGACGTGCTGTAAAAAAAAAAAAAAAGATCTAAACATGAGTGACTGTACACTGAGCTGTATGTTTATGTTCTATTACACTCACCCTCACAGTGCTCTATAGGCTCCAGCCACTGACGCTATCACAGCTGCGTGGGCTGAGTTTTACACTGGAATGGACACGCTCAGCCGATCCTGTGTGAATGCACATATTGTAAAGTAAAGGTGCCT
This sequence comes from Centropristis striata, assembly GCF_030273125.1. Taxonomy (NCBI): domain Eukaryota; kingdom Metazoa; phylum Chordata; class Actinopteri; order Perciformes; family Serranidae; genus Centropristis; species Centropristis striata. Next base: position 23,281,941 of record NC_081529.1, on the reverse strand, counting down.
TAGTTCCGTCAGAGAGAGTAATTTATGATTAATTGGTAAATGGCAATGAAATCATATGTTGTGATAAATCTCAATAATACTGTGTTTACTGGGGATTTGGCTGTGGCATCAGCACTATAAAGTTGGTGTTTTTTAACCAACTCAACCAGTTTTAGATTTTTTTTTTTTATTCAAAATCGCTGAATTTTCACATTTACTGTTCAAATACTGAGAAGAGACCATAGACTGTATATAAATAATGGATGTAGTCACCGATTTTAAACATAACCCGTTAACTGCTGCCAATCAAATGATGAATAAGCTACTCTGTACAGGGTTCATATCTTGTAAATCTGATTGTGATGAAGTCAGTGTCTCACCAGCCATGAACCTCACCGCACGTCACTGGATCAAAAGTATGGCAAAATAACTACATCACAATGTTGATTTTTAAGAAGAATTCATGTTTTCTCAGATCTATCAACAAGACAACAAGCACACAGCTTTTAAAATTATAATTTTCTGAAAGGAGTTTGGATCGATCAGGGCTTTGCTACTGTATGCAGGAGAATCTCAACCCTTATAGGCTTTCACAACACATTGAACTTCTCACTAAAGTTGAAATGATTATGTGAATCTCACATCTACATTCATAAGACACAAAATTTAAAGGCTCATCTGCATCTACCTCTTTCCTTATTTTTATATCTTTGTACACCTTTGTTTTCTCCATTATTACACAACAGAGTACGCTAGTCATGAAAGTGCTTAAATGTCACATTCTCTGTCTATCTCCAGGTCTGGCCTGCAGCAATGTCAGAATTGTAAGTCATTTCTTAAGTCAAACATGTTTGAGTGAGAATAAAACAGAACCAGCCTGCTCCGTCTAGATATCTAACAAATGTTTGCCCAGTAAAGTCAAGTCAGTAAAGTTATATTTTAATCAGTTTTGTTAATGTTTGCTCTGTGCTCAGCGTCATTCAGACGGCATAAAACGATCTGTGTTTAGACAGGGAGGGAAACCTGATTATCAAATATGCTCTTTGTGTATAATACAGGGCTATAGCATGACATTATTATAAGTTTGTTAATATCGTAAAAACAGCAGCGCTTTGAAGGCTCAACTAGTTTGAAAATCCATGTCCACAGTACTGTTGGTACTGCTGATAAAAACATGACCAAATCCCAAATTTTATGGTGCTAAATATCATTAATGCACAAATGTTTCTGGGCACATGTTTTTTCCCAGAGATATAATTTGAATTTTAAAAATCCTGCTTGTTTTTCACCCCCAGTATTCCTTTAAACCACTGGTTATGTAGTCACTCACGAGCAGAAAGGCTTATTTTGGAAACTTGCTGGGTTTCTTAAGCCCCAATAAGCAGGCAGAATTACAGCTAATATGGACTGAATTAAGAGTGCGACCTGGTCATGGCATTTACAGATGCAATGACCAGCCTTCCCCCCTCGTGTTTCCTTGTCAACACAACTTTCTGCAGGAAAGAAAACAAGTTCTTTATGATGATTAATCAACAGTCATTTCACATTTAAAATGTCAAATGTGTACAGTATTTTTCAGATGAATGGTTATGACTTTCCAGCATTGCATTTGCAGCATTTGTCTTTCACACTTGCGCGGTGTTTCACAAACGTGTTCATTGCTGCTAAAATTAGCCCAACGTTCGCACTTATTTTCCTGTCACCGATCAGAACTGAATTGTAAAAGATGTCCCTAACTGTGATAAAGAGAAATAGAGTGTTACTCAGTCAGAGTGTGTCCTATTCTCCTTCTGCATTCCTTAAGTTCACATCTGTGGCGTGAATATTTGCTTTTTTGAGAGCCAAGGCAGTTAAAAATTATATGAAATGAGAACAGTATGAGGGGAGACACAGTGCGGTGAAGGAAAAGAGGAGGAATAGTTAGAAAAAAAGTTTAAAAATGGAAGATATTCAAAAGAGACAAGTGTTGAAGGGAATAGAAATGAAAATCAAAAAGGTAGGACGCTGAAGAGAGGAGACAGAAAAGATAAGGGGAAGGGAGAAAGAAAGTGAAGAGAAGATAGAGGAGCTGCAGCTGTCAGAGAGAAAGCCACCACTCTCTCTCTGCTGTTGATTATTTCTCAAGCACTCTGGCACACTGCTAATCTGAGGACGGATGGAGCTTAGTTAGTCGTTAATAGCTCTACTGGCACCTCCCAGTGTGTAGTGACCCGGCACATTCACAGGTCAAACTATCAGCCAACAACCAGCATCGCTATCCTTACAAATTAACCCCAGAGTTCTTATAATATGAGCAGTTGTATTTCAGTGTTGTGCAAACATGCCTGACCTGCAGCATTGCACCTGCAGGAAGCATTGGTTGAAAATGAATTATAGAAGGTGAATGAAAAGAAAAGCAGGCAGGAGATCTACCTCTCCCCACTGTAAACTTTTTGTCTTGTTTTTTCCCCCTCTCCCTCTCATCCTCCACTCCACTCACTGTCATTTTAATTCAGGTCATTTCTCATATCCATGCACAGCCTCGCAAGGAGAAGCAGACAGATTTTTGCCTAAAGGTGTCTCTTGTTAAAACTTTTACAGCATTTCATGTTTCACAAAATTTGCTGGGCATAAATTGATAAGGCTCCAGGCGCCTCATGTTACGGGGCTGGGATTTTAATGCTGCTGCTGCAAAAAAAAAATCATGTGCACTCCTTATTTAAAAATAAATTCTGCAGGGTTCATTAGAATGGTTTTCATTTTGGTTGCTCTGTGACCAGCACACCCGTATTCTTCATGAATTTTAACGATCCCTTTGCGTATCAGAAATATTGACAGGGAGATTCGATAGAGAATGAAAAATTTATGGACAGTGACTGGGTGGAAGGGTTTGGATGCAGTGTCCTCAGGTGCAGAATGACAGGATTCAATTAGAGCCAACATGTTTCTCAAGTTGGGAGGTGATCATTGAAGGTCACATGCTGTTAGGATTTCTTCGATCCTGAAGGAGCTAAAAGCTGCTGTGTAATGATTTTCTTACTGCGGGTATTGACATTCAGTACTAGTTCATCAAGAGAAGAGACTATTCAGTTTGTAGGCCTTCCAGGATCATATTTGAACTGCAGCCTTTTAAAGGTGCAATGTGTAAGATATGACCAACATTTTAGTTCTCCATTAATTCTAACAATCAACTAAGAATGGAAAGTAGCAACAGATCTGACTATAATTATGTCAAAGATGTATCGTGTACCAGAGATACCTACTGAAATGAACATGCTAACCAGCTAGCCCCGACCTGTCCTGACTTGTAATATCACTTGTGCCTCTAGTGGTGATAGTGAGTCACTGTAGCATCCAGTCTGTCCTCAGGGAGGATGGAGAAATAGATGCAGCTGCACAGTAAGCATTACAACAGTTTTACACCTGAAACTGAAATTAAGAACTAACTTTAACTGAGATTGTGACTTTAAGGTCACTTTCATGTAAGTCTGGTGGACTCAGTGGTGAAGTTTTAACATTGAACATTTGTCATGAGGTTTGGTTTGGTTCCACACTGTGCTTTATCAAGCGCACCAAGCATTGTAAACATGTTGCGCTGTTGATGCTGTCTGTCATCTACTGGACAGAATATGTGAGGGAAACAGCTGCTACTTTTCCCAAGCAAGTTGTGGATTTTAATGTATTGTTGGCTGAGTTTATGTGGCAGTGATCCACTGTGTTATTGAATTCATTAATCCACCATCGCTAAACAACTTTAAAACTATTTGGATAACGGCCTTCACTTCATCTTAAGACTTTCAAGCCTGATACTACCTTGTCTGGTGTTGATTCTCAAATTTCCACCCTATTTCCTTCCTTTGGTTCAGACTGCATTCTCACCGTGGAGAACTGAGACCTAAGACCCCCAACCTGAGTTAGTTTGAGCCTCCGCACCAGCAAAGCCTCATTGGACAAAACGCACCAGAGTTAATATTAAGTGGACCAAACAGCTCATGTGTGAATGCCCCAGAAGACTGTTGTAATCGACTGCTCTCCGGATAATAGCTCCATACCTATTGGACACCAGCAAAAAAACATCCCTGACTTAGCTTAGCCGTGGAGCTACAGGCCGCGTTGTCTGTCGTCACATACCCGACTCTGCACTGCGTCTTCCTGTGCCTCCACTCTGTCTCAAGTGGGGCCACTTCTAGCCTTGGCTGGATCCTGGCTCGCCTGCCTTGCTTTTCTCACACATTGCCTCCACTGAACAACTTATCTATGCAAGGATGGAGCTAGACTCTCAAGGGACTTCTCCAGTCTCTTAAATGCAGAATCTCAGATCAGGTGTAGGTCTTAATTTTAGGCTTATTGTGCGTCAAACTGTAACATTACACAATCTTGAAGAGTCTCATTGTTGCAATTAGTAAATCATCTTGCACAAGGTTAATTACTTTCCCCTAATCTTTGTAGCATGTGGCCATAGCCCCCCCAGCCCCCCCCCCCCCCCCCTTAATGCAAGAGACCAACAACTTAATATGATCCTTTTCAGCCTTGGCAAAAAATAAAACAGGACATGATGTTTACTGAGATAGATTATGAAACAAAGTTCCATTTCTTGCAACTTGCTTCTCATATGATGGTAATGTAAACCATCGGGCGAAAATCTAAATTACCATGGTTTCCTCTGGGAAAATAGTCAGCAATAATGTAAAGTGATTGGTAGTAAATGAGCTAAAACATGCAAAAGCACGGACGCGGCTTCCTTTAAGAGGGAGAAATGCGAGTGTGCAAATTCTGATAAACAAGCTGTGAAAGACAATACGACCTCACTGAGCACAACCAGCATATCGGAACACTGCATATACATTATTAATATACAGCGTGGCTGTGTGTTTCTCTGTGCAAAGGCATCGGAAACAATTACAGCAGGGCCATGCTGTCGATACTAATCCAATCAATGTTGAAACCATGGGTCAGTGTTGTTCCATCCCCAAGTTCTCTGTTACACTTTCTATAAGATCACAGTAATTTAACTATTTTCTCTATTACACATCTGCCTTGTGTAACATACACTAAAATAACTTCCCGTGCTCCTTATTGTCTTTGTATAAGCTTGAGCTAGCTTTGGTGGCAGAAAGCATCTCCCTGACCTCAATCCCCTCCCACTCTGGGTCACCGTCTTGCCCGGCAGAGCAGCTCTCTGGCTGTCACACAGAGCACCAATCCGGCATATTCTTAGCCCTGCAGCTAGCTGGTTCCCATGGCCTGGGGTGATTAGCCTTGCTATTCATACCCAACCAAAGCTACTCTCTCAAGCTCCCTGTCTCCTCAGCTGCTCTCCTCGAGGATGTGACTGGTCAAATGCTCTGGACAGCAAATCAGCTAAGCAGCTGATAAGCACGGTTTTGTCAAAGTGTTTGTGTGCCAGTGAGTGTGTCCCTACGCATGTCAGGGTCCACCCAGCATGCACACAAAGAGTAGATAAAGTACCCAAAGACACACTTTGAGTTTCCTGCACCTACACAATGCGTGAGGTGTTTCTCTCCGTCTCCTCAACAAACACTTCCACCCACAGATCTGGTATTTAAAATTCAGACAGCTGAACCTTCCTCTCTCCCCTTCTTGATACCTTGCAGTCTGTGTCTGAGCAGTTGAAAACAATCTTTTACCATGGGAATTAATTAAGACTGTCTAAATCTAGACTCTATATTCTTTTAAAACATACAGTGCAGAATGACAAAGACTTGCAAAGAGAAATGGATCAGAACTGTGGAAGTATGTGCATATATATACAAAGTAAGACAGATGGAGGTCATAATAGAATTTCAGGTGTTGAACAAAATCTATTTTTTTACCTCAGGTTTTGGCATTATTGAGCTTTTTTAATGTTATAATGTGGGATGTTCATATTTAACATGGTCAAAGTGTCAAATAATGCGGTATACATGCAGGTTTATGGCTATTCTAAACAACTATTTCCACCCCTTTTTTTCTACTCTCAGTTCGTGACAGTTTAGTTTATATCGCTATTTGCTCCAGGGCAAATTTGCTCCATTTCATTCCTGTGTTTAATCTGCTCTGGAAAATGTAGCTACATGCTCACATCAGGCAAACTTGCAATTTTTGTTGCCAATGTTAATTTCTTCCCAGTTTCAAATCACATTCCTGCTGAAACATGTTTGATTGTGTAATTTTTGGTTTAGAATACGTCACAGAGAATACAGAGTTGCAGCAGCCATGGGCAGTGTGACAAAAATATGGTGTTTTGTTTTTTTTAACATTGAAGCATGTTAACGCGTTCTAGTAAAAAAAAAATAAAAAAAATACAAGTCTGAACTGGAAAATCAGCATAATGGGTCCTTTTTAAAAATAAACTTTAGGCTAGGTTTCGGTAGCTTACCTCATTTACAATTTAAATGAAATGTTTTGGATGAAAGAGAGATTACTCCTCTAAAGTTCTCCGAGCATTCAATTTTAATAAATGTTTGAGGCCCAATGAGGTTAAAGTATCAAATATCTCATTAAAAAACAAAACAAAGATGAAAGTCCAAAAAAAATCTGAAGGCCCAACCCTCAGATTGGGAAACAAACTGTTTATACTGTAAAGGCATTTAAACTAGCTACAACTCGATCAGCTACAACAGTGAAATGCTACTCAGACAATATTATTTTGGTTATTTGGTATTTCTATTCATTCTATATGGCTGTGTTGGTACTTTGACTAGGATCTGAGTGCTTCTTCAACCCTCTTGGGAAACATTGATGATTGTAAAAAATAAATAAAAAATGCTATGTAGCCACACCATTTGTTTCTTAGCTGGCGGCACTGTAGAGCTTTGCTCCATAGCAAAACAAGCCTGCACAACCACATGGTGATAAGGCATACAGCTGTGGTAAAGACGAGCATAGTGACATAACAAGCCTGCAATGATTGCCTAGAAACAGCAGACACAAACACACACAGTTATCAACACAATGTTGGCCTATGTAAAGGTCATGCCTCATCACTTGATTGATAATGTGATATTAGCTTTGATATCATCACGCTGGTTCTCAATCAAGGTGGCATTCATTGAGACAGAGCAAGATACTGAAGCATGATATTGCACCAACCAGCTGAAGCCATTCCTGTGAAGTACGCTACAAAAGAAAAAGTTGCTGTTAGAAAATTAAAATCACTGGTTCAGCATTGTGAGGAGCAGTCACATTCGAAGCTCAGCCCCAAACCCAAAAAAGGTTAGAAATATGTGAATTGTGTCCACATTCCTAGAAAGGAAAAATGTCCCTCAGGGGTTGGCAGTGTCCCCTACACCTCAGTGCACAAGAAGTTTCACAAACACTGGCATTTTCACACCCAACCAGCTCTCCTTCACTAAAAGGGCATTGTGCAGCATGGAGGCAGGACACAGGAGGAATGGGCAAACACTCAGACTCCTACAGAGAGACAGAAGGGACAAAACACTGTGATGTCCGACTTAAAAAAAAAACAGTCATGTAAAAGGAGGCCAGTAAAGGCTGCCACATTTATTTGAAATACTAAGGTTTGTAATAAGATTATGGAAATGAGATTTGATCAAACTGACTAGATGCTACGATAGATCTCAGAGCATTGTGGATGATTTTGCCATAGACTGTATAAAATAAGTTGATGTAGCCAATATGACGTCACCAATTTGTGGACGACCGTTTTTAACATTTATATCATATTTGGGTTTTTTGGAGCCAAAAGTGACCATATTTGGTGGAAAGGGTGGAGCTGGGGATGTTATTAAGGTTATGAGCACAGCTGGGCCAGGCACCGTTAGCATAGCAAGGGCTAAGTTACCAGCTAACACTAGTGTTAGCTAGCTTTGTTGGCAGTGTGCATTAGTTTACTTAAACTGTAATATTATTTTGGATGCTAGCAAAAAAAATCAAAATTAACAGCCAACTACTTAGTTTTTTTGTTGTAAACTACAACCGAACAGGCCATTTTTAGGTGACCAAAATGTTACAGTTTACTTTCACAAACACACGTTAAAGGATCAAAGTTCACTAAACACTAAAAAACAAGTTTACAGCAATTAAAAACTACGCTGTGTCCATTGATACACATTGCTATGCTTCTATCCTGAATAACAGGTCACTATTTGCAACTTCTCAATCAAAAGGTAGCCACACCCTAAAGCATTCCCTGCTTTAATGTCTATTTTTCTCTAAATGGGAGCATAATTTAGGCTTATGGCACCTCTGCTTGGCTTAATTTGTCTGGTGGTTGGTCCCCTTGGATTTTTCACGCAGCCACTAAAATGTTCCCAGGCTCCGCAGATATATGACACACGCCTCAATTTATTGCATTTCTAACATAATCCAGTTTAAGTCTGTCCTTCCACAGGCACAAACGGAATCTGACTATTTTGAGCTCCAAACACCAAACACCAGATCTGATAACGGAGTGTACAGATTCCCAATCTATCATCAATCTGTTCCCTTCAATCCTATTACTGTATGTGCACTCTCCACTGTTGTAAAAATCAAGGTAGTATGTCACATAAAAAACGGATGCCGGCATGCTCTGAAACGCTATTCTCCCCTTTGGCCAAGATGTACCAGTTCTTCACCTCAACCTGTCATGAAATAGACTGATGTTCCTGCGAGGCGTCCCAGAGGTCAGGCAGCCATGCTCCACCACTGCATCCCAACCTTGGCAGATACATTAGTAAATTTAATTCCCCTCTGCCCTGCTGAATGTCTTTTAGTTGTGTAGTTGTGTGTAGTAGCGTCCGGTAAAAGCCAAGAAGCCGTTGTTACTTCTGCTGTATTTCACACGTGTCGTGGAGAGAAAGAGGTAGAGAGAGCAGAGATTAATTTAGTTTGACATGTATGAAATACAGGCTCACGTCCCTGAAGGTGAGGTTTATAAATTGGAATTTCAGCGAGATTGTATCTGGAAATTGCAATTCTGAAGATGTGCTTGGTCTTGCAAGAGTTTGGAGAAGAAGGAAAAAAAAAGTGTCGAGGCATTTTTTTGGGCTGTTTATGGAAACGTAATGTCAAAGAACGTCAACAACAGATGTGATAAAAGATTTTGCTCTTCCATGTAATTGAGGTATGAAGATGAGAAGGAAGTAAAAGATAGAGGGGGAGGAAGGTGAAGAGTGAGAGGGAAAACAACTCCTGCAGTGTAGGAGAAAATGACACAAAAGATAGCAAGATAGGGAAGGAGGAGCGAAGACTTCAGGCCATGAACTGACAGGTGCCAGAAACATGTCACAAGATGATTTATTTCCCAAGAAGAGGCAATACCACTAACTATGACCTATTCTTAGCGCTTTTTAATAACTATTTAAGAATATAATTTCAAGGAGCTGCTATGCAAACACTAATCTTACATTATCAGTTCATATTTTCATATCCACTTTGTAAAGTGTGAATAATATTTTCCATTGTGATTCCTCATAAAGTTCTCAGGGAGGAAATTCTTGTAGCATAGCAACAGTTATAGAAGTCCTTCACTGCTGCACCGGATGTGACGCAAAAACAACACAAACACATCCAGCAGGATCTGTCTGCTGCTACAACTTCATCCTGCTCGCAGGGTGTTTCCCAAATGAGTGTGTGCAACAAATGTTTCCATAAATGGAAATGAAGTTTACCCTCTTGGGATGTTGGGAAAGATTAGAACAAAGAAAAAGGCATATGAAGTTATATTTATATTGATTTCCGGTTGCTGACAGGCTGAGAAAACTCTTTCACCCACATGCGAAGTTCATGTTCTCTATGCTTCATTTAAAAATTGCTACCATCCACATCAGCTGTCTATTTCTCTCTTTTTCTCTCTCTCTTCACACACACACACTTGGATATTTCCCGACACTTCATGTTGCTAATGCTGGATGGAGGTTGTCATGGGAACACATCTTTGACAGTTTTGTCCGCTGACTTGCAGGAAAAACACAGAAACTCACTCAGGAGGTAGATGAAGTGCACGTGTCAGGTGAAAAAAAAGACTAGAAACTCATCTGTTCAGTATGGAGGATGGAAGCTGCCAAAATTATTTAATTAATAAATTACTGGATAAGTAAATTAAAATGCCATTAAGTGCACCCAAAATAAAATTTTAAAAAATGTAGAATGAAACACAAATTGATATTTATTTACTTTCCTATTTAATTTTTTTTTCTTTTTCTTAGTTTTTTAAGTTAATTTATGTAATATAAACGCCTACCCAATCGGATGTGGAAGTTTTGATTTATTTATTTTTTAATAAAAAATTTTTTTTAAATTACGTTACTGTTCAATTTTCACTTGTTTGTTTGTATTCCTAATTACCACTACCACCTTTTCATGTCACAGAAGTTTTTTGTACTAGTGTAAAGAAATGTTTGCTGAGTCACTCATATAGCAACAGCTAACGTTAGCTGGCTAGGAATCATTTAACAGGGGTTAATATTTTTTTTAAAGTTTTATTTAAAGACTGGTAGACTTGATCGATCAATGTAGAGATGGTAAATAAGCTCTAAACTTATATACAGATGATTATTTGTGTGATTTAAACAGCTGTCTATGCAGATGACGCTTTGCTAAATGTGACAAAAATACGCCTGAAGTGTAAAAAAAAAAGATGGGGGAGTTGATGTGGATTGATACTTTTAACAAAATGGAAGCATATATGTATTGGAAGACACACCAGTGACAGATGTAAAAAAAAACTAAAAAAACACTTTGGATTGGCTGTTAGCGTATGGGGCCTGGCTTGCAGTTTTCCTTTCCTTTTTCCTTTCATTTTTCTAATGCTAAGCTAAGCTAGCCAGCTGCTCACTCTAGCTGTATATTTCTCGTAGAGACTTTTGGTAAGAAAATAAACCAGCATTAAACTAGTTCTAAGAAATATATATAAATTATTATTTAAAGTTTTAAGTTTTACTCGTTTGCTGACTCTGAGGTCGTTTAACTGGCAGAGTTCCTGCCAACAGTATGTACCCATGGTTTAATCTATGTCTGTGTTTACATTCAGCATCGACTTCTCTAAGTTGTACCGCTAAGTGAGAATGACAAATCGTCCCGGCAGCAAAGACATGTGGTGCTCTTACAGTAAATTAATTGCAGACTCAGTCTCTCTGCTCCCATCTGTCGGGTTGTCTGTCTCCCAGTCAGAGATTTATGACGCTGTCTCACCACAAGCCTGCACCCAAAGATTCTCCGTAATCACATCAAGAGTGCACGACAGCAAAACATTTGCTTATGCATGTGAGCGCTGTTTATGTATACAGTATATATATATGTGTGTGTGTGTGAGAGAGAGAGTAATGTAAATACTGTATGTAAATATACATTTCCATCCACATCCGGGTCTACATGCAAGAGGATAAGCACACCTTCATTTCCAATTCCATGTGTTATTTATGGAAACCAGGAAAAGGTATAATGAAGCTACCATAGACAAGTTATTCAGTTCATCTTTTTTACAGTGCAGACAGTATGTTGAACTGCTATTTCAATGAAAAATGATCCTGTCTTTATTTATTTTTTCCCTGATAAAACATGTAGTCTGCAATGTTCTGTTTCTCAGGCAGTTTTATTAAAATACAGTATAATATCTCTCGCTCTGACACTATAGAGGATACATTGAAATGTGGGTTTTTCTTCGCTATGTATTTTCTCTTGCTTTCTTCCCCATTTGGTCCCGAGGCATCTGAAATACAAACCGTATATTCAAGTTCTCCTCAGCCATCGCAGAGTTCATGCAGACGAGCAGCTTCCTCTGTGCCTATAGCCTTCAGGTAAAGATGAAGCATAAAATACAGGAGGGTGGCAGGAATATAAATAAGTTAAAGGGAGATAGTGGGAATCTACAGTATATTACTTTGTGATAGCAGCTGCAGAAGGGTGAATAGAGAGATATCTTTGTGCTTTTCCACAAAATAACTGCTAAATAAATCATGTGGTGACATTTGACAGAACACCATATTGTGTATTAGTAGTGTTTGACGGCCTGCTCATCAGGGTGCAGCTCCGTCCTGAACAAACAGTGGTATGAATGACATCTTCCAGCGACCATGAACACCTCGGCCCCACTTTGGGTAAAACAGTACCGGTTACCAGCCAACCACACAGGACGTTACTGTTCCCGGCAGACTGTAACCCCAAGGACAGGTTGTGAAAACAAAAGTAAACAACTTTTTACTTAACTTACGTTTTTTACCTAGTTTTTGCAAAATACGTTGCTCACGATTTGTGAATCACGTTTTTTTTTGCATTACTTGCTTTTTTAACGCAACGTATGTTTTTTTTTTAACTTAACTTCAATAGCTCACGGTTTGTGACTCGCATTTTTTTTACGTAACTTTCGTTGTTTACGTAACTTTCTAACCAAGAAGGTTTTATTTTGTCCTAAACCTAGGTCAGTGCTTTTATAACATAAATTCACTGAAACTGCAGCCTTTTTAAATCCGTGAACCGCAAATGTACGTATAATGACGTGTGTGCTATTCCTAGAACAATGCGCTGCAATGTACAATGTACTGCAAGCCGCTTTTGATGAATGCTCATATTTGTCATCATGGTCTATTCTGTCGTTTAGGTTGGAGGTCTTGTTGCCCAGTTACCTTACAAATTAAGATTTTTACATACAAAACATATGAAGAACTTTTGAAATATAAATTGCCAATGCAACATTTAAATGTAACTACCAATAAAATTTCAACCTAAAAAATTAGTCCAGTAATCAGTTATTTGATTAGCCAGTTACTAAAAAATTACCTCCACAAAGGACGTATTCAGTTCAGTTTGTTAGTTTGTCAGCAGGACTAGAAAAAAACAAATTTTCATGAAATGTGATGGAAGGGTGAAGCACGGGTAAAGGAAGAACCATTATATTTTAAGTGGATCCAAATTAGACCCTTCAAAGAGCACATGAATTGGTGGAGGTCAGCAGGACCTGAGTGCCATTCTAGTTATAAAATTATTCCATTGATAACAAAATAATTTAATGTGACTATTTTTATTGCAAGGGTTCTTAAACAAATGTCAGCTATTTTCTTGGGAAGCACATGCTCAATAAAACATTCATAAAATAAAAATATACATTACAGGTGACATATTGTGTGGACACAGAAAGAAAACATCTAAGCTGCACAAGATGACTCAGAAGAAGTAATTTTACAATCACAACAAACTTTTTTATATGAAAATAGATAGTATAATTTATTTCATAGTATAATTTATATTGGGCAATGTTCTCCTCACAATTTACAAGCACTTATCTTTTTTATTTCCTCCAGTTACCTTGACATCATAATAACAACTAGCCTCGTCACACCAGTCCTCAGGTTTTCTTATCTCTCTCTGTGTTCTGCCAAGGATACATTTTCTTGGGGCGGACATCATTCGCAGAGGTCTGAATACAAGATGCTCTTATCAACGTGAACCCTTTTGACTAAATAAACACCCCACTGTGCTGCGAAAAGCAGAGGACAGTTTTTTAAACCAGGATCAATATGTTGCCTGACATCATGTCTCACTATTACAAAAACTACAGTTTGCTCAATTTGCATTTTAAAAGCAAAACAACAGAAACAAGTGTTACTGCTTTGAAAGCCTTCATGATAGAGGACACATGGAAGGACAGATACTGTTGTTCTAAATTTTCATTTGAATGAGTCATCTAATAACTGTGAATCTTGTGGAAAAATATAGACCATTTATCACATTTAATTTCTCTTGTTGCCTGCAGAAACACATGTGGTCTATATTAAGCAGTTGGGGAAGATATTGAAATGAGTTATATTCAGTAAACACTGTGCCATTTTTAAGCCTTTCGTGTTTGCTGCTGACCTATAATATGCCACCTTCATACATATTGAAGGACTGTCTGTCTGCCCTTCATGTGTTTTCATACTTGAGAAAATGTTCCTCTAAGGCATTGAATAAGTATATTATCTTTACTTTCACTGAGTTATTTCTATCAATATTTGATCGTGCAGTTTGTTAATTTACATTTGAATACAGTGTTTACCAGAGAACAGGAACCAGACTTGCTCTTTGCACTGCCTGTGTGACAAGTATTGACTGACTTTGTGTGCTGTATCCTGAGGCCAAAGACTGTGGACATAGTCACCGTAACATCACCTACTGGATTGTGCCTTGAGTTTGATATTTTGGGGGGGTTTTTTGAGCCAGAAGTGACCATATTTGGACGAGAGGGTGGAGCTCAGTTATCAGCTAGTGCTAGTGCTTCCTAGCTAGCTTGGCTAGTAAGGTCAACCCCCTTATGCTACCTACTATCAGAAGACTTTGAAAAGATTTGGAGAAGACTCCTGGAAAACTATCAGCTCACACCTGCTCACATCTAAAGACAAGTGTTTAGAGTTTTTAGTCCCAGCCTAGTCTCACACTGAGATCTTACAAAGACTGTGAATCTCGCAGGGTAACTATTTACAACACTACAACGGAGGTTGCAGTTTGGTTAAGGCATATACAATGAACTTTATTATGGATTGATAATTAACAAGAAAAATCTTTCATGTTACCAATTTAGCTGTTCAGTATTATAAGCTAGTGGTATTAGTCATTATGCCCTCTCACCGAGAAAGCTGATGGACCCACCAGAGTTGAGAGCTTTAGGGCCCAGAAGGATAACACCTCCTTGAGGACCAGACTAATCAGTATTAATCAGCTATGCATGACTTCAAAACAGACTCCATCTGTAAGCTGTGCAGGTCACTTACACCATATTCACACACACTTACAAACATACACACATTTCTGTAGATAAAGGAGAGAGTTGGCTGTTCTGTTCAGCCCAAATGAAGAAAAACGGCAGCATAAACAAAACACAAGAACACATTTATAACACAACAAGATAATAAAGAAAGAGTGAATTTACATCAATTACACACGCACACACTGCAAAGATGTCGGCTGTTTTTGATGATAGAAGATGTCAATATTTCCCCAGGCCTCTCTCCAGGGGTCTTCAGATGAGCGTGACATGGGCGGGCCCATGGGAGAGGTCAGTGCAGCTCAAAGCCCCGGTGGAGCCTCATCAGATACAACACTGAGGGATCAAAAGTTAGGATGTAGCCCACCAATGAGACCTCACAGCGGGGCATCAAGGAGGCCAGAGGTGGAGGCGGAGAAGATGGAGGATGACGAGACCTCGGGGAAATGTGAAGAAAAAAACAAATTGTGTTTAACATTATGTAAAGCAAAATTGCAAGCCATGTTTGCTGTTTCTATTTTACTGATAATTATCTGGATGTAGGCTAAAGTGTTACACCATCTTTTCCAAAGCTCAGACACTGTAGCTAATGAAGCTGCACCAATAAGTCTCACACAGATGCAGTTTGACTGTGGAAATGGCATGGGTGTAAATGCAGAAAGCTTGGCGCATACTTTTTTCACTTCATGCCAAGAGGATTTACTTTATTTTCAAACTTTAATTTTATTATATATCTAATAACTTAAGACATAAGAGAGGCTGGTATGCCGATTCAGAACTAGGCTAGCTCTTTCTCTACGGGTCCAGTCTTTGTTCTGAGCTAAGTTAACAGTGGATATCGTCATATATTGTACAGAGATGACATTGGTATAGGCACCATCTTTGAATACAGTAACCAGTTCATATAATACATCCATGTAGTGCTGGGCAATGTGGCCAAAATCTTCTTTCCCAATATTTTATATCTCAATAACGATATATATCACGATTAACATGCTTTCTGGTTATTTATTGACTAAATTGCCTATATGAAATAATTACATGGTAAAGCATGGTACATGCTATTCAAAACTTGCTGTAGCGCAATTCTGCCACTGTTGTTTGACATTGCAATACAACTTTTTAGAAAAGTATATACAAGAAGCATTTTAATGTTGTTTAGGTGCTATATGTTGTCATATTGCCCAGCCCTAATGCTTGTTATTATCAAATTAAACAATGTAATTTTGTTGCACGAAATCTCAATATTTGTTTTTATCACTATATAAAGTAATGCCAATGAAAGATGATATATTATTGTATTGAATTATTGCCCAGCCCTACATCCATGATTACTCTGAGCCGCACGCATGGGAATTACAATAATATATTTCTCACTTTTTACCTGATGGTCTAAATAAGTTGATACATTTGTTGCTATGGTCACTTTTTAGAAATATAGTTGCTAAGAGGGTCTACAAAGTTGTTAAGTCTACCAAGACAATCGCCATGTTGGCCAACTTGGCCACACCAATAATGTTTAGTATTAATTAACGTTACCCTCTAAGGTTAGCATTTTCTGATTAGCACTAAACACAAAGTACGGGGATGTCATTAGTCTTTATGTGGTCATAAATATAGACACTTCATATTTTAAACCTGATGTTGGCACTAGATACAAAAGTTACAATTTATGGACATAAATACCATATTTATGGCAATTCATCCAGTAGTTTAAGTTAGGAACAAAGCTGCGAACTCACCGACATGTGCCATCATTAGAGCCTTATACTGCTATCATGGCTACAGAATGCAAAGTAGAACAAAGTCCAGAGGAACTGAGGTAATCTATTACTAAATCCATGACAGAGTAACCTCAAAGTCTCATCCCCCAAAAAATGTAAGTGATTCACAGACTGCTGGCTTTCCATTAAGATCAAATAGTCCTAGGTTGGAATCAGTTTTATTCATATTTCCTTGTCAGAAAATAAGTATGATGATGTAGTTATTTTTAATTTCCATTATTGTTTATAGAATAAGTAGTATGTACCTGATGTTGCATTGTGGATTGAATTCACTTGAATTTTGTGATTCATGAGGCAGACAGAGCCGTATTAAGAGCCTTATTAACCAAGATTTCCTCAGTGAAAGCAGTTTACACTTCTGCATGATTACAGAAGACATAAAGCTGAACCGCAGCAGTAGGATGATTGTCAGAAAGAGTACAGTGTGTGCCTGACAGCTTTAAGTGCCTCTTCAGAAGAAAAAAAACACAGCAAGCCCTGTGAATCGTAAAATTCAAAAGAGAAAAAAAGAGAGTGAGTCATAAGACTGAAATCATCCAGTTGCTGTCTGCATGTGGAAACACAACAGTGCAAAGAAGAAATGACAGGGAGGAAGAGCGAGGAGGAGGAGAGCCATAACAGCAGTATGTCTACGTCATCTATGAAAGAGTAACCAGCCCCTCGGGGCCGAAGGGATAAATAAAGGAGCGAGGAGTATGGGTAATATTACCCATATCTCCCTGCTGCTTGTGGCCGCCTGTCATGCTCTGCTTGGCAGTGATGTCACTCACAAACACAAACACACAAAGAAAACCTGCTCACACACATACTGCAGATGTTTAATTATTAAACACACCAGATATATATTTATACACACATGATTCCTCATCAATATCTATCTGGTCAATAATTCATGGGCTGGCAACTGTTGCCTTTCAGATACAGTGGATAACCTGAGATAAACTCTTATAACTGCCCCCATTATATGTTTTCTTCTTCTTCTGAATCTGTGGCTGCAGTTATCCACTTACTTACAATTGCGGGGGAAAAATAACCCTTTCCTTACATGTAGAGTCACACTTAAGCACGTACAGAAAGAGAAAGAGGGGCAGCAGGGTGGATATAAGATTTCCTCCTATTCCGCAAACAAGGTTAAACGGCACACTTCAAACGCTCCACCTAAATATAGGAAAGGAGAAGCAGAGAGGGAAAAAGAGGACGAGGATCTGACTGGTTTGCACCCATATATAACCTCTGCCTCACTGCTAACCAGCACATGGTGTCACACTAAACTGTGCCCCCACTTTCAACCCCGGTTCAGTCCCCTCAGCACTTTAGTCATTTGCTATAAATAGACACACACACACTCAGCCACCAGCCCATTTTGCTTGTCTACTTTTATTTTTCAGCTAAAGAGGTTTCAGCTGTGATGAGGCCTCACCTGCAGGCTTGTGTTCACTGATGGTGTGTGTGCAGCATGCGCTGAGAACGCTGTGCTGCTTTGCTGTATTGGCTCAGAAAATGCTTAGCCCAGCCCATCACGGTGAAATACTGCGCACCTCCATGGGAGGCCAAGGGCGCTCCCACCGGGGCCGAGGGAGGCTTTTAAATCACACGCCATCATAGCTGCACACACACATGTACACACCAGTTAGCAGCCATTTTAAACTGCCTTTCTGCTCATTTTCTTACGACATATTAAATATTTTTATTGCCTGGTATAATGTCCTGGATTAATAAGCATTGCTCTATTGGTGGAGCAGTAATGTGACTGTGCAGGGGTCGATTATGAGACATGGGCCCCTAGGCACAGACATGCAAAAGACCCCACCACCTCTCCTACATCGGAGCAAGACAGACAAACTTTGTGGTGGTTTGGCCTTGCTTTTGTTGTCGTTGTGCCTCTATTTGTAATCGTTATGCATTATGCGCTATGCTTTTTTATCTCTGTCGTTCCTGTGGTGGTCTGGGTCTTGTTAAAGTTTCTTTTGGGTCATTTTGTATGTCTTTGCAGTCATTTTGTGTCCATTTATGTTGTCATCTTGTGTTTGTATTGGTCATTTTGCATCTCTTTTTGTTGCCATTTTGAGAGTGTTTTTGGTCATTTTTGTCTCTTTGTTGTTAGTTCTTGTGTATTCGTCATTTTGTATCTTTTTGTTGTCATTTTATATCTCTTTTTGTGGTATTTTTGTATGGGTTTTTGTCATTTTGTATCTCTTTGTTGTAATTTTATGTCTTTTTTTGTTGTATTTTTTGTGTTTTTGTCACTTTGTATCTCTTTGTCATTTCTTGTTTGATTTTTTCTTGGGCATTCTGTGTCTCTGTTGTCATTTCTTTTTCTCTGAGTGGGAATCTTTTCCTAGTGAAGGTCAGGGGCCCCTGACACCATGGAAAAAGACCTCTTCAGTAATCCGTCCTTGCAACTGTCTGCTGGTAGAGATGCTTTATCCACAACAAACAGCAGAGGGCCGTACAACCGGGAGCAAAAGCCTCTGCTGTGGTCAAATAGTGTGAGGGGTTCAGCTACTAAATATAACTGTATGTGTATTCAGTAATAACATCTAGCAGCATTTTTGTGGGCAGGGTGTGTTTTCCCACTTAAGCTTTTTCTTGTCCAATGAAAGTTTGGAGGAACAGGCTCATCAGGTCGGTATTTTGTGGAGAAATTCTCTTGCAAGTGATTTCTGGCAGCAGCATGAAGTGTTATTTGGAAAAAACTGAAGAAATTCTGTCGTTAAAATGACAAATGAGTCACCACGGCTTAACAAACACAATAAATAGTATCAACAAGAAATCAAAATCCAGGCACACATGTCAAAGCCTGGTTTTATAGAAACCACAAGGAAAGACTAATGATCAAATATTTGAGTTCTTGTACTGTCTCTCTCCATAGGCTTATAGAGAGAATCATGGGAATTAAAATGTAAAATTATAGAAACTACTCCCACACACACACACACACACACACACACACTCTTGTTTAGCAAGCCTTTCAGCTGCACTACCTGCAGGGGGGGAGTCCTAATAATATGTAGCAGATGCATCTCTTCCCCTACCCCCTCACATCTGCCATATTTTTCACTCTGGCGTCATCTGGTGTGCCTCTCCTCTTTCCTCTCACTCTGTTGACTTCCTCCCTTCCATCTCTCTCTCCCACTGTTTTTCTAGACTTTAGGATTCCTCACCTTCCTCACTCTGCTTTCATCCAGCCAGACATCACTACCAGTCAGAAGCCAAGAAGACTCTTACTTTGAAATTCCTAAATAAATCCACACGCTGCCCCACAGCTGTGTTGACGTACCACAGGCATCCTTGAATGTATTTATGCATTTATGGACTGCGCCTCATAAAAGCTTCAATAAGCATGCATTTTATAAGGATTTGTTATGAAGCTGTTGTGCAGGATAGCAAACGGCTTGTTGTCCTCCTATTCTACCGCTGTCTTCCCTTTCTCTGAAGATCTCCTCTGGGCTTGATCACACAGTGATCACACTATTGATCTGGCAGCCTGTGTTGTCACTGCTGTGTAGCAAGCTGAGACAAGCATGTGGGTGTTGATTTTCACATTAAAAAAAGAAGGGGAAAAAAAGAAATCAACATGTTTCATTCAACACAAAAGGGGACTTCATAGCTTTTGGTGATCGGGTGATTTTCTGTAATCATAACTAAAAGAGAGAAAAGCACAAGATGACATTGACCTTTGAGACAAGGGATTAGCTTTCTCCACACACACACACATACACACACATTTTTTTTTTTTTCATTTCTCTCTGTCTAAGAAGATAAATTCCCCTGCTTCTTGTTTGTCTTTATTACAGTTGTCTTCTTAGCTGTGTTCCTCTACCTGTGAATCTGAGTACAAAAGCCTTAAAGGTATAATTTTGTGCATTAAAATGCTTGAAAACGACTGGGCCTATGTTACATATTTTATACACATATTTCATGTTTGCCTTCAAATGGCATCATATATCCTTTGCGCATGCATCAGCGTTGTGGTTCTCCGCTCGTCATAAATTTACTTTTAATGCAGTTTAAGACACATTGCATGACACACCTTTTAGATCGTGCATGTTTTTAACTATATACATTAATTGGATGAAGAATTTTGGTGATCACACGTGGATCTTAAGTTATGAGAGAAACAAGGCAGAGCAAGGCAGCTGTCAGTCAGACTGCATTGGAGAAACACTGATTTTTAATGTTGAACTGCTTTATTGAGTGTTTTTACCAGTTTTAATCATCTGGTCTAATCGTCCTCCTAAACAGGAGACCTCTGGATGATTCGGCTTCTTTAACATTGCTTTAATTTACCAAGAAGCTGCTCTCTACTCAGCTATTTCTGAATTATATAGGACTACATTTATTAAGATGATGACGATGGTTAAAGCAGTTAAAGTTGCTGTTGTTGCTCTTATAGTATATTCATATATAGTGTGTATATGTTCACTATTATTACTTTAATTACTCTTAACTGCCTGTATTTAACTGTTAATTGTCTTTGTTTCTTTCATTAATTTGTGAAGCACTTTAATCTGCATTTTTTATGTGAAATATTCTATAGAAATAATGTTTATTGTTATAATTATACACAGTTTTAACACATTGGTCCTTCACAATTTACACACTTGCTACAATCTTTCTTATTGTGCTTGATGAGATTAATCCAGAGTACTTTTGGCAGCATTTAGGATTATTGTCATCATAAAATGAGTCAATTTCAAACACTTTGTATCACAGGTGTGTAACAGTTTTACGTAGACATGACCATCGTCATCGTGACTAAACTACAACTGTGGAACAGGAAGCTGGGATCAGTTCTTCTTCTGCAGCACCCCAGCTGTAATGCAGCACGATCCTGGCATGTTACAGTCTCAAGAATCCCCCGTCTGGGCTGCAACACACTCCGTGACGTCAGAAAGCTTTTTGTATGTCTGTGCAGGCCTCGCCGTCAGCCCACGCACGGCTTACGGGGGGGAGGAGGAGTGGATGAGGTGGGATGGAGGGACAAAGAGAGAGACGGAGGTGGGAGGTGGGCTTTATGCTGTGATGTAATTTCATGGAAACTGTTATGTGTGGTGATGCTGCATCCTACAGAAGCATCGAGCAGCACAGCCTCCTACTGGCTGAGGAAAAGATCACATGACCACTGCACAAATGAATGTATCTGACTGGGAAAATATGTTTTTGTTGCCACCTTATGTATAGCAGCAGTGTTTCCTCATCGAGAGCATCAACACGCATCTTTTCCTCGAGCAAAAGATGTATTTAACATTGGTGCTTGTAAATTGTTCTGCAACATTAAAATCACATGCAGTTTTTACATGAGCTGTAATAAAACAGATTGAAAAAGCTCTGTCTGACACTGTACCAAATGTGTCGTGTCTTATGTTACAGAGATGAAAATAATATTTAATATGACCGCTGTAGAACTGAGAGGACACTTTCCTCTTTTGGGAAAAAAAAAACAAAGCAACAGCACCATCTGGTGGTAATAAGTGTAATATTGTAATAGTGTAATATTTTGTTTTATGCACCTCTTTTTGCATGGTTGCAAGGGGTTAGTATATTTACATGGGAAGTTGAGCTTAGCGATTCACTTTTTTGTAAAACAAATAAACAGTACAGATATACATGAAAGAGGTGCCCCAGTTTACATAATTTCAATATAAAACTCAGATGTTTCAATTGTGAACTACTTGGTCTAATAGTATTTTGGGTGAAGGTATGCCCATTTATTTGAGGATTGATACCATGCACAAAACCCAGCAGCTTACACTCCCATTATATGGACAGAAAATTGTCCAACATCTTATTCAGTCACAACCTACTCTCTGCATGCACTTTATATTTGTATGATATTTTAAATGACACGCTATACTATAACTTTTTTTCAGGACCTTTTTTCATGAAATTTATGACATACTATACTATGACTTTTTCTTCTTCAAAATTATGACATACCATACTTCAACTGTCTTCATGAAAAAAATATGATAGTATACTATTCCTTTTCTCATAAAGTTTTTGACATACTATATTATGACTTTTTCTCATGATTTCTTTTTATATAAAATGCTATGACTTTTTCTTGAAATTTATGACATACTATACTATGACTTTTTTCTCATGAAAAAATGATGATAGTATACTATAACTTTTTTCATAAAGTTTATGACTTACTATACTATGATTTTCTCTTAAAAAATTATAATATACTATGATTTTTCATCTTGAAATGTATACCATACTATACCATGACTTTTTTCATTAACTAATTATGATAAAATACACTGATTTCTTTTTCATGAAAATGACGACATATTATATAATTTTTCTTGAAAATTACAACTTATTATTACAATATTATGACTTTTTCATGAAGATATTTCAGTGAGACAACTCATGTGATGCAGTGTATGTTTATTGCAACAGCAGAACACATTAGATTTGGTGTCTAGGCTCCGACCTCATCACTCCTCAGGCAGTTACATGAGGTATTGAGGAGTGATGTAGTAAAATCCCCCATCGGAGCCTACAGGTGGATGCTGGGCGGTGTTGGGGCTGAGAAAGCATGCGGCAATACAGATACAGCAGCAGCAGCATTGGCAGGCAGAGGATGAGCTGAGGATTACTTTCATCTCAAATAGACCGCCAGATTGGATAGAGGGTGTGTTTAGGTGGAGGATGTACTTTATTATAACCTTTTATCCTTAAAATTTACCTTTCTTTTACCTTTTATTTTCTGCATATCTGAGAATGTCTTGTGATTGTTCCTGCTCTGTCTCTTATTGTTTTTCTTTTGATGTAAGAATTGTTTTAAGCCTTATGGCATCATTCTTGTTGTAATTAACTGCTCTCTGTCAAAGCACTTTGTAAACTGCTGTTGGTGCAATATAAATAAAGTTATTATTATTATTATTATTGTTATTATTATTTGACTTCTTTTACTTGAAATTTATGACATACTATACTATGACTTTTTTTCATGCAAAGTATGACACACTGTACTATGACTGTTTTCCTTGAAATGTGTGAGATAATAATATTACTATAATTTATTTCTTTAAAATTATGACATACTATACTGCCCTACAAAGTCTAACTACAGTAACTACGCAAAGGGTAAAACTGAGAAAAACTGCTTTAAAGTTGTTGTTTTTTATCGTTTTTTAACTGGCCATCCAAATGGGTTATAGGTAGGTAAGTTTTTAATTTTTTAATTTTATTTTTTTTTAAATTAAATTCCGCATGCGCAGAAGCACAGCGGGGCCGCGCATGCGCAGAAACGGAAAAAATAAAATAAAAAATAAATAAATTTAAAAATTAAAAAAATAAAAATAAATAAAAAAATTACAAAAATTTAAAATTAAAAAATTAAAAAAAATAAAGAAAGAAAAATAAATGTTAAAAAAAAAAGTAAAGAAGTAAAAAAGACAATGGTGGAAGAAGTGTTCAGATCCTTAACTTCAGTAAAAGTACTAATACCACACTGTGAAATGACTCCACTCCGCTCATTTTAACTACCTAATAAACTTTTAAGTGTATCATGTTTTTCATTTTAAATCTTGACCTGAAAAGTAAGTAAAGCTGTCAGCTAAATGTAGAGGAATAAAAAGTACAATATATGTCTCAAAATGTAGTGGAGTAGAAGTATAAAGTTACATAAAATGTACATAAAAGTACCTCAAAATTTTACTTTAAGTCCAGTACAGGTGTTTATTTATTGTTGCTTTTATGTATGTTTTTACTATTTCTATATATACATTTTAACCTTTCTCTACGTTTTTTACAGCCAAAACAAGTTTTATTTTATTTTGCTGTTTTATTTTGTTTATTTTTCTGTCTTCTTTTTTTTTTGCTATTCGTATTTTAGTTCACATCAATATCTAAGTATAGTCTGGACCTCTAAGAACTTTTAATAATTTTTAATTTAATTTTTTATTTAACTTGCCATTTCTTAACTCCCACTGTCTTAAGTTGAATGATGTGTGATATGTGCCTCTTTTGTGTGTGTGTATGAGGACTCTATTTGTACCCAGAGGTAGCTTTTGTTTGCAGTATGAAGTAAATAACATAGATAAAAAGATAAAAAACATGATGATAATGAATTTCATTGCCTTAAGTCTTATGGTCTGGGCACAGTGCCAAATATTAAATTAGACTGCCACCAGAGCACCACCTAGGGGCCGATCAATAAAACCTTCAAGGGTTATCCTCAGGAGGGCATTGACAATAAGTATACCAAAAAAAAAAAATCATTCGAAATACAATAGGGACCTCGCAGGTTGTTGCCTGCTCGGGCCCTAAAAATGTATATTATTCTTGTCTTAACTTTTCAACACAATGAAGAAATACAAGGCCACACTTTATCAGACCGTGGTCAGTGCAATTACTGCGGTCTGCTTTGGTTTGGAGTTGGATTTTGTAGTTACTGCAATTTTTATATCATTATTTCTCTGAAATAAAGCAAAACTTGAAATCTAAAATTTTGTCACAAGATAAAACAGACATCAAGGAGTTCATTTTTAGTTATAACTCAATTTCGCTCAAAAATGTATACTGCAGTTAGGCTTTGTAGGGCAGTATACTATGACTGTGTTTTAATGGCATACAATATTTTTATAAAATTCTGTCATGTTTAAGTCTCAAGCATCCCGTCCGGGCTGCAACCTCCATGACGTCAGAAAGCTTTATTTATGTCTGTGCAGGACTCACTATCAGGCCACGCATGGCTTTAAAAAAACATTCAATAACAATGAGACACACGATAACAGAAATGACTCCATGAAACTGAGTTTAATAGATTGTTAAAAATAAGGCTACGATGCTTTTATAGCAAACATTGACCAGGAGGAACCACCGTTATGATGTCCAGAGGAGCCCGGTGTACCGGGTAAATGTCACCAGTCTCTGGGGTATTACAGGTCGACGTGAGCACACATACACCACACATTTGCAAAATCAAACACACACTGACAAATGTGTCTTGCGTTCAAACTCCTACATGTATACATGTACTGTACACACAAACACACATACACACATTTAGACATCCACCCCACCCAAAACGGTGGCAATAAACAGATTTAGCTGAAAACATAGTAGTGTCCTCTTTTAAAAAAACATGCATAGCTTAGTACATGAATGTGTTGTTCGAAGTTATTGTTTGCACATTTTGATCTAATGGTTTGTCAAAAATTGCCCACATGATTACATTAATTTCTTTTATTTGACCATTATTAACAATCACGTAAACTCATTGGACTATTTTGTTTACAATAGCCTCCAGTTATATTTTGCTCATGTAGAAAGTTACATTCTGAACCAAGATCGGCTCGATAACAAAGGAAATAAATACTGGAATGGCAAAACCAAAATAGAAAGTTCCTATTTTGAAATGGACTGAAGACCGATCTTGGCCAAACTTTTCAGATATAAAAACAAATTAAAACAACTGCTTATTATTGGCATCCTGCTATCATGTTACAGTCATCAAAATACTTAATAAAATGTCTCATATGAATACAAAACACAAACAACGACCAAAATACCAATAAAAAAAATAATGACAACAATTTCCTTCCAGGTCTCCAATTGTTTTTTAACAACAAAACAAGGAATGAAGAAGCAATTGGGAGAGACTCCCTTTAGTGCTGTGTGCATGTCCGTTAGGTGCCACACAAAAAATGCTATTTTAAGTCAGATTCCCTTATTCAAGCTTATTTCCCAATAAGATGACACCCTGAAAATACACATGTATTACCTCAAATTATTACAGGAAGTTAGACAAGATGAAAATAATAAAGTCAGTTTCACGTTGCTTCTTCTTTTGTCCTTTGGTTACTGGGATGACACATCACTACAAATATTTGTTCATTTTGTTCCCATTACATGATTAGCACATAGTAGTGTCGTGATGCTGTGTCCGAAATCATTCACTATTCCCTGCCCACGATCTAAGGAGTTCTATGTAGAGGAATGTACAGTGAGCTAATTGGCAAAATGAAGAAACACTTTTGGCTGATACTCAGGTCATTATCACATGTGCTGTCACACATTTACAACATGCCACATCGATGTTGGGTTGTGGACAATTCACAGGAAAAAGCATTTTGTGGTTATTAAAGGAATTAACCCTTTGATGCAAAACATGGGTCTAAAGTGAACCGACTGAGTTTTTATTTTTTATATCTTTACAATAATTGAATTTCATCATTCAGTATTCCAGGTTTTCAACTTGTTTTTGATCATCATACATCCTCATTTTTTGTTTTCATTTCTTACTTTCTGAATAAAAACCCCTTTTGTATCACTACGCTTCTAATGCACAACATGGGTCAAAAATTTTATTATGGGGTATTGTGTGTATAATTTTAAGTAAAAAATAATTTTATCAATTTTGGAATAAGGCTGTAATATAAAAAAAAAATGGAAAAAGTGAAGCACTGTGAATACCTTCCAGATACACTGTATGTGTGACAAAATGATACATAAACATGTTAAATATATTAAATATGAGTGTTTTGCCCCTTTTACTGCCAAAGTAACTATTTGAAACAAAGTAATATTATTATAGTAAAGTATATTATATTTATAGTTATTATAGTATAGTATAGTAGTAGTATTATAGTAATAGGTCATTTAATTTTAAATCAAATTTGGACGAGTCATTTTTGACCCACGTGTGTAAAATTTATGTAATAATACAAAACTATTTTTCTTCATAAAGTATGAAAGGAAAAATTGATATAATGATCAGTTGTAATTTTAAAAAAAGATATTCAAAGAATACTTGGACTATTCAATCATAAAACAAATTGATTTAAAAAGATAGAGCAAAGAATAACACAGCCAGCACGAAATAACATGGAAAATGAATGCAGGTCATTTTTGTCCCATGTTGTCCATTAGAAGGGGTGTCCATATGTTGTGCATCAGGGTTAGGGTTAGGGTTGAAAATAAATGTATCTTTCATTCGTGTTATGAAGCGGCCACAATCTGTTGCTTGTGAATTCCCATCACTATTTTCTTGTGTTCGCTTGCAGCTATTATTCTTTTAGGAAAGTATTGAAATGCACAGCAGAAGATTAAAATATAATGCACACATTGAATGTCACGTTTAGGGGGCCACCACTGGCCTACAAGCCTTAATGTGTGCAACTATTACCCCTTTTTTGACCAAGGCAGGTCCAGGGCCGGTTCGGAGCTGGTGCCTAAACTCGAACAGCCAAAGAACCGTCTCTTGGTCAGCAAAACTGGTTCCAGATCGACACCGACTCTTTTCTGGTCTCAAACCACAAACCATCAGCGGTGGGGAGCGGGATTATCGTGACCAACAAGACCAACTAAAACGTGTATCATTAATTTTATTTAATTTGTTTAACTGCAATGTGATTGACACAGGCTAGTGTTAGCAGGTTAGCTTACAATGAAGGCCAACATCAACTTACGTTCAGTGTTAATAGAAATGTAATCGCCTTCCATGGCGATCAAAACAAGCAGCACAACTGTTTGTACCAGTCGTGTTTGAACTGCCAGCCAAAGTAGGCTTGCAAACCCGAAATTTGAATAGAGACAACACTGTCCGCCATTGTTGTTATTATGCTTACGGAGGGCAGAGACCAATACAGTGACGTGGCTCTACAGCCTGTGGAAAAGCAAACAGGTACTGAAAAAGTTCTCAAGTTGAACCAACTAGGAACCAGCACCATCACCAGCCCAGCACTAGCACTAGGTTGCGTTGGTTGAGAAGGGGTGTATGATGTGCGGTAGAATAATTCGTAATACACATTCGGACAGCACTGCAAAATAGGTGACCTCATTATATAGTGGAGTATGATCGAAGAGTAAGGGATTTCGGACACAGTCTGGGTGTTCTTCCAAACCTCGATTGACTAACTTCTAACATTTAAAGTGCCAATGATCTGAAGCAGACAGGAAGCAGACAGACGAGGGTTAAGCTTTAAAACGGCCAAGCAGGCGCACACACTTGGACGAGGAAACAGGATTCCCCCATGCGGACTAACGCTAACCTACAGTACAGTTGTTTTGTTCAGTCACAGTACCCAAACTGCTCAGACATTACTCATGTCCTCAAACACAGATAGGGCTCGGTGTCATTCAATATTAATACAACCCCTCAGTGTGTTTTATTCTACAACTTTTGCTGAATAAAAGCACATTAAGTTTACCACTGGTACATGCAAGCTGCTTTTCTAATAATCAGACTATATAGTAGAGTAATCAGTCTCAAATAATTGAACCTTTTAAAATTTTGTATACGTTTGGACTCGTAGGGAACATATTTTAAAGATAATAAAAATGCTCAGTGAATGTATACACACTCTGACGCTCACACACACGTACAGACATGTGGTTTACAAATGTAAAGTCTTATGTTTTGTAATATATAAAATATACTTCAGATCAACTTTCTGCTCTTTTTTCAATGACTCCTAAACTGCTTCAAGCGCTATTCCCTTTTATCCTTCACATCGAAACCCTTTTTAACATTTCGGGGACCAACAACTTCCACACGTTACCCGATCAAACTTCAGCTACGTTAACTTTTTCAAGTGTGCACCTGCTTTTCCAACATGCATCCCAGCAGCAGGGAAACCTCGGACCTCGGACGTATTCTTTAAGTTAACATAAACCTTACCTTAACTAATTGAAATTCATAAAGAATAAACTGTACAAAACATGGACTAAAAATAATTGTTTTTCTTTTACAAAGTAGTCAGCTACTCAGGCATTAAGAACAATCAGTAATATCAAATTAAAAACCTCGAGGAGGACATGCGGGGGTTTGGTGGTCGGTCCTGGCGTTGACACAATAGTCTGTGATTTTTTCTTCTTCTTTCTTTTATTCATTCGAGGTTGTGACCTGCCAGACGATGAGGTGGCTTCGCTCGGCCTTGGTAGGTGGTGACTGCTGGCTGCCTGTTGGCTCTGATAAACCGTCCAACTCGCCACCTTCATCACCTGAGGAGGAGGAGGATGAGTCAAACCAACAGCGTACCAGATTATCACAGTTATGCACCAATTTAACATATAGATTCTTAAAGTCAGCTAGTTAAAAAAAGTCAGCCATACAAGGTCATTTTTAAGACATGTTTGCGCAATATTATACTATTCTTTAATGGCATTCTTTAACTGTTTAATGATATTTCTTTAAGCCTAATAGATTATGACATTTCTTATATTATGAATGGTATGCTATTCTTTTTTAATGGAATACTATATAATATGACCATTTTTTAATACTGTATTATGATTTTTTAAATTTATGACATAATATACTATAACTTTTCAAATGACATATAGTATGACTTCTTTTTTCCCAAAAACGTATAGTAATATTGTCTTTTTTAACCCATTGAGGCCTGAAAAATCGCTGGGCGATTTTTTTTAAATGTATGACATACTATAACTTTTTTTTA
Source organism: Centropristis striata (assembly GCF_030273125.1). Taxonomy (NCBI): domain Eukaryota; kingdom Metazoa; phylum Chordata; class Actinopteri; order Perciformes; family Serranidae; genus Centropristis; species Centropristis striata. Next base: position 23,252,098 of record NC_081529.1, on the reverse strand, counting down.
CTGATGACATACTACACTATGACTTTTTTAATGTAATTTATGACATACTATACAACTTTTTTATTTATGACATACTATACCAAGAATTTTATTTGTAATTTATGAAATACTATACTATGACTCCCCCCCCCCCCCCCAAAAAAAAAAAAAAAATTAGATATACTATACTAATCCCTTTATTTTCATAACAGTTGTGACATACTATTCTATGACATTTTTATCACTTTTTCTTAACAGCCTTTAATATTTTGAAGTTCACTAAGGGGAAACATGAATGCTTCTTGCTGGCTGAATACACTTTACACTACATCTGTGTTTTGTCAGTGCTGCCAGTGGTGTGACATCTCACCCATTCTGAAGTCGATGTAGCCTTCACCTCCACTCATGACCAGGTATGTTTTGGGCTCAGAGGTTGCTGTGTCTGAGGATTCAGATGGAGGGTCATCAGAACCTGAATCTGCACTGCCTGGAGGGGGCATCGCTTGACCTGGGAGTGTGAGACCAAGTGTGAAAACTTCTTTTTACAATAATGAGTCAGGAACAGAACCCATTTTACTCCATCACTGACTTAATAAATTTAGCTTTGACAGTTATTTAATTATTTTTCCATCAAATATTCACATGATTGACATTCACAACATTGGGCAGAATCTAACAATTGATTATCACTAAAGTATCAATTCATTTGTGGATTATTTACTTGATTAATGAAAAAGCTGCAACTATATACATATATATATACATATATATATACACACACACACACACACACACACACATACATACACAGAAACACAGAAAAATCCTGATTAATGCAGCCCTACATAAATGGCACAAATATAAATGGTGCTGCTGCTAACTGGTGTGTAATCATCTCTTCGGATGCAAAATTATGTCATTAACGAACATACAGTAATTGGACTTATACACATGAGCGGAAATTTCCATTGGTTAACAGTTGTACAGGAATTTTGCAGCATTTACCAAAGTTTATAGCACTTGTCGCTTACCTGGCACTGTGACAAAAAACTTGACAGCATCTCGGTGTCCATGGAAACACAGCTGGGCGTGGGCCATGGAGCAGTACGGTACAAAGCTGCCCTGCACAGCACAGTCTGACCCGTCATCACCGTAAACCCGTACAGCACTGCCGGGCCGATTTGGCACTGTTCCCGTCGTCTTGTTGGCTGCACAATAAGAAAGATATTAAAAAATCCTGCTGATGTCACATTGTGCATATTATCTTGGTTTTGCACAAGAAGGCCAGCTGTGGGTGATGGATGCTGTGCAAAATTATGCCAGCAAACACTTAAATAGACATATATTTAGTGTGACACTGAATAAAACAGGACAAAGCAGAGTTATGAGCAGACAGACAGCAGAGTGGTCAATGAGTTCATGTCTGTTTGCTCCCATTGAGTTTGAAAGCATAAACAAAGTGAGACATCCATGCAAAGAGAGGCTTCTGACCAACAAGTGGAGCCTGTGGAAGAGGAGCTAAAGGTTCAACAAAAAGAGGATCTCAGTGTTCTGACAGGGGCGCGGATGTGAAGGAGCTCGGTCAAATACTGGGGGGGCTAGGCCATTAAGAGCTTTAAAAACAAACAATACAATTTTAAAATCTATTCTAAAAGCAACCGGGAGCCAGTGCAGCGAAGCTAGGACAGGTGATATGTGGCGCCAGTAAGGAGACGGGCAGCTGCATTTTGTACCAGCTGCAGGCGCTGCAAAAGTGAGTGGTCCAGGCCAACATACAGTGAATTACAGTAATTAAATCTCGTATTAATAAAAGCATGGATTACAGTGTACAGATCTCTGCATAGCAGGTAGCCTTTTACTTTTGATAAAATCCTTAAGTGGTAAAAGCTGTTTTTTACGACCGAGCTAACCTGACGATCAAAGTTCAAGACTGAAAACAAGAAGCGAGTGAACTGCACTGAGGATGGTGCACCTGGCTGGTGACAATTGCTGCATTATCTTAACGTGCCTTGAAAGAAATCAAGGATGCAGACACACAGCCTTCCTTTTTACATCAACATGGGGCAGTTTCTGTTCTAGATCGTGCAATTATTATTGAATCGTTCTCAGTATTTCGGCCGAATATAAATTGATTCAGAACCCGAAAAGTTGTTTCCCAGCTGGAGCCAAACAGATTTTCCAGGCACAGAGATTTCCTGGAGTCTCTACTGGTTGCCTGGCAAGAAAGCTTCATATCTTGCACACAGTGGGGTAGTGGTATCAATCTTCTCGTCTAACTCTCCAAAACTTATTTACTGAAGCCACACACTGTTAGAGATAAAACACTGGTAGGCATAAATTCACACTCTAAATCACACTGTCAGAACACTGACAAATTCCTATATAAACATATTTGCTATTATAAAGCTTTATGAAACAAAAGGGAATGTTTAGGAGACTGATGCAGAGTAGGCTGTTGCAGGTGTGTGATACCTTCAGACAGCGGGATGGAGATGATGACGCCATTTCCTGTCCCCACCCACAGCCGGCTGCAGGACACCACCAGAGCTGTGATTCTCACAAACGAGAAGCCCAGTTTACCCGTACCTGCAACGCACACACAACACACACTTATTGATGTTTTAATCAACGTGCAAAAGATCCAGAGGAAGGGATTCCATCAATGAATTTAATTTCTTTGCGCAGTTCGAAGATTTGCATGAGAAAAGCTTGATGGAAACACCAAAAATTTGAAAAAAAACATTTTAAATGTGCATGGGATTTTCTACGCTTGCTTGAGGTGATTTTTGTCTTTTGCTAAAAATAGTTAATGCACTAAATGGGAGATAGAAATGCTTTTTCTGAATAAGTTCTGACGTAGCGAACATGTAAGTAACATGACTGATCAGCTGTTTCAAGACGAGCGGACATGAAAGAACAATATAAGTTGCCAAATTGAATCCAATTGAATCCAACCATTTTTTTTTATTTCAAAATTGTGCTTCAAAATTTGCTTGGACTTTGATGTGGTGTACTACTTCTACTTCTTCTTCTTCTACTACTACTACTTCTACTTCTTCTTCTTCTACTACTACTACTACTTCTACTTCTTGTACTACTACTTCTACTACTATTACTACTACTACTTCTACTACTTGTACTACTACTTCAACTACTATTACTACTACTACTTCTACTACTTGTACTACTACTACGACTTCTACTACTACTACTACTACTACTTCTACTACTTCTACTACTATTATTACTTCTACTAGTACTACTATTACTACTACTACTACTACTTGTACTACTATTACTACTACTACTACTACTTGTACTACTATTACTACTTCTACTACTACTTGTACTACTATTACTACTTCTACTACTATTACTACTTCTACTAGTACTACTATTACTACTACTACTACTACTACTTCTACTACTACTACTACTACTACTAGTACTACTATTACTACTACTACTACTACTTGTACTACTATTACTACTACTACTACTACTTGTACTACTATTACTACTTCTACTACTACTTGTACTACTATTATTACTACTTCTACTACTACTACTACTACTATTATTACTACTTCTACTACTACTACTACTACTACTACTACTACTACTACTATTACTACTACTACTACCACTACTACTGGTACTACTACTTCTATTACTACTACTACTACTACTACTACCACTTCTTCTTCTTCTAATACTACTACTGACAGTGGCTATATACAGATACTATTCCCAAAAAATGAACAATATAAAAATAAAGAATGGTCAGATCAGAAGAAAGTCAGAGAACGGATAAACATTTTGAGGGACAATTACTATTTAGTAGGCAGAGAAAAGTCGTACCCAGCATCTTGCTGACATAGGGCTCTATGTCCACGTCCTGGAGGTGCTGGTAGGTGTGAGCGTGAAACAAGCGTAGAGTTGAATCCAGTCGGATGGACACCCAGATACCGTCTCCCACCCAGGCCAGCTGCCGCACCTGACTCTCCTTGCGAGGATGAGCGTCAAACGACTTCTGCTCAGACAGATTGAGATGATTTAAAGTTAGAATATTGTGGAAATGTTAAATGCAGGATTTTCAAATGTAACTAAAAGCCATATTTAGAAGAAGGTAAGAAGATTATTACAATATTTTGTTGGCTTAGTCTTATACTCCCTTTACCTATAATAAGCTTTTATAAGTTGTGGTTGGCTGAAAAAGAAAAATAATTTGAGTGACAGAGCGTTTATTAAATGACGGCTGTACCTCTATCCTCATGGCCTTCGGCTGGATGACGTAGATCTTGTTCCTGTAGCCGCACCACACCTTGTCATGGACGACTGTCATACAGCGGATAGAGTGGTGAGGCCGGCCCAGATCCAACAGGTGGTAGTTGGTTAAATCCCACTGACCATCTGCGTGGGAGAAACAGAGAGACTTGAGAATTGATGATCTTTGTGGCATAAAATCAGAGGATAAGTGCCTCCAACAATGTAAATACTACATTAAATGATAAAGGGGACATATTCTCAGTTACAGATTCATACAAAACAGCATGAAACCTGGACAAACTGATACGAAAAAATACCACAAAACCTTACTGACCTGTCTCTGTCTTTAACATACAACACAGTGCTTGTTCTGACAAAAAGTTTGTTGGTACACTTCTTAAGAGGAGAAGAGCCCGCCCCTTTACGTCACTCAAGGGAATTAGCCAATCGGTGACGTATCAAGTGCTAAGTCACTTCCTTATTCAACAAGTCTACTTAATGCCCATACGGCCACAAAATAGCATGAAACTTAGACAAACTCAAACGAAAATACCACAAAATATATTTACCCTCTTTCTGAAACACACTGTTTTCGCGCCTGTCCCTTTAAGCCCCCCTCCTGAAAAAGCCCAGTCTGCTCTGATTGGTCAGTGCTTTCGGGTCTTACACATTTCACCTCTCTGCACCATTGTTGCACTTTCTATCTTCAGTATATATAATATAGTTCTGACATCTCAATCTTACAGTCCTGAAGCCTCATTTAAAGGCACAGTTACTGAATGTGAGCTATGTGTATTTCTCCATGCATTGAGTCTTTATATCGCACTTACACTACAGGACAAAAGTTTGGAAGCAACTTACATTTTCTGTTCTCAGTGGCTTTCTTAAAAAACAGTATGGATTCTTTGGATTTTTGGATGCGTTTACTGCATGATCATACTTTAGCTTTATTTAATTGAACCATTTTCCTCAATTGACCTTTAGGTATACATTGATGTTACCAGACCATTGCTGAATAAATGTTAACAAAAGAAAAGAAGGGTTTAGTTTTAGGGTTGAGAAGATTTGGAAGAGTCACAACTTTACCAAAAGTAAAAAAACAAATCACAGCTTGCATTATTCACTTTAGCTCTTCCCAATAAATCTCAACTGTGTTCATATCTCTGACAAACTACCACAGAAATAACTAGAGTGAAGCAGCGTAAAGAAGAGTAAAGAAACAAGAGTAAAGAGTTAAACATTAAGGAAAGAAAGATACACAAAATCTAAACAATAAAAATCCAAAGACCTGATAATTATAGTAAAAATGTTTTCTAATAAGTGACTCTTTATATGATAATCACGTTTATTTTGTTGCAAAGTATAGCAATGAAAATATGAATTTTTTTTGGTACAAATTTGATCTTGCTTCCAAACTTTTGGCCTGTAGTGTATACCTGCTTTATATAGAAGAAGAAAAAAAGATAATAATGATATTCTCACCTTTTATAATATGGGACCTTTAAATACCTTCTTCTGATATTTTGAACTACCTCATAAATTGTTTTACCACATTGATAAACTTCAACGCTACGCTCAAAGTAACAGTGACAGTGTAGATTTACACCAAAAACGGAATAAAATGCAAAATAAAAAAGTTGGAAAATTTACATTCTCATAACTTGTGTCTTGTCACAATGGGCGCTAACTCACAGACTCACCTGTGCCTCTGTGGAAAATTGCTAACGTCCCATCAGCCAAAGCCACCAGGACTCTCCCTTTAACGTGCCTGTGACAAGACATGAATACACTCTTTTTACAAATTTTTTCTTGTGGGTATAAATCTGTATTTGGTGTGTGTGTGTGTGTATCTTCTTGAATAACTACACTACAGACTTTGTACTCACACTATGCTGAGGATGGAGTCTTTCAGCTTGATGGCGTGAAGACACTTCCTCCACCGAGCCACGGACGAGTGCACATACAGACTGGAGAGGAAGAGACAGAGGGATGAAGGAAAGCTGATCAGTGCAGCACTGGCTTATGAGGAGTATAGAGCTGCTGAAAGTAGAACTGAGTGATGAAATAACCTCACAAAAACAACAGAACCATTAGTGTATTAAACAAACAGTCTATGTATGTGTTGCTGCTGCCCTCTAGTGGCCGTTTGTTCTGCTCACCATCCATTCTGAGCTCCCAGCCACATGGTGGGCAGTGCGCTGCTCATCCTCAGGAGTTCCCCGTCTGAAGGGTCTGAGTCGTCTTGACAGGACGTCTCACCATCATGCCCGCTGCCCCTGCATCACAAGAAGATTTGCAGGTTTTTGAAATGCACCCTTCATGTAAAACTGTAGCACTTCTGACAAGTCCAAAATAATTTAAATACCATTTATATATCAGTGTTACCAGGAAAACTTTGACATATCGGCCAACAATTTTAGAGGTAATCTGCTTACTGCTCACCTCTGTGAGTCAGCAGAAGGGGAGTCAGTGGGTCCCACCCCTAGTGGGTCTGTAAACACATGCTCTGTGTAGATCCCTGGCTGGTTTTGATCCGCTCCCTGGTCCTCCTCTCCTTCTTCGCCGACGCCGGCATTAGCCTCCGTTGCTTCCGTTGCTTCTTCCGCTGTGGGAATGCCGTCTTCTGCTGGACTGGCCTCTCTCGAAAGCTCAACTTTGGATTACAAGTGTTGATAAGAAAGTTTGGATGGGGATTCCAACACAGGAACATACAGTAGACTGTCCTAGATCAGATCTCTGTAGCTGCTGAGACTTTAACGAGATAACCAGTTGAGTTATTTGATTTAGTATTTGCTGAAAAAAGCCAAACACGGTAAAATCTAACATGGATCTTGATCTTCAAGACCATGAGTAAAGCAATACATTTGTTATGAGAGTGATATCGGAAGGGAGATCAGGTTTTACACACCTGAAAAAGTGATTAAAAGTAAGTTAGAATACATGTTATAATCACACAACTAGGATACAATAGGAAGCTGTAGAAACAGAGGGAATAATATCTGAATATTAACACTAACTGCTGTAAATAAGCGTGGGAATTATAATGCACGCCTTTTCTTTAAAAGTTGGTATTTTTAACATTTTTAGCAGTTAGGAGTAAGTCACAAATATCACTCTGAGATACATGCACCTGGTGGATCTTTAAGTTGTGTTTAGTAGGCAGTATGGCTGTAAAACAGACCGTAAGGAGAAAACTACCTGAGCTAGAGATGACACTTTGTTCAGCCGGCTGGTCGCCGACACCTGCGCTGTTTGTCTGGGGGATGGCGGTGGTCCCCTCTGCTGCCATGGCGCCATCGCTGCCTGTTGAGCCCACGCTGGCCACACTGCCGGCCAGCGACACCCCGTCACCTTGGCTAGCCTCCAGGTCTTGGGGTACCTCCTCACCTGCCAAATAATCCGTCTCCAACACGCCTGTATAAACAGCACAAACTTCCAGTCACAACTCAGTGCTGACAGAACAGACAAGAAACAGTTCAGTCATGGACGAAGACAAATAAACCCGCTCATCCGTCCCACACAAACAGCTCAGCTTACCTGGCACGCTGGCGATGCAGACAACGTGGGTGTTGCAGGCGTAGAAGCTGTCAAGTAGATCGGAGGGCTGACTGGCGTCCAGCACCATAACCTTGGTGGAGGAGTGGGTGCTGGTGCACACCCACACCCGACTGGATGTCTCGTCCTGAAGGACGAGCTCCTTATCCTGCTCCCCTTTCTCCTGATCCTGACAGACAATCCTGAATCAGTCTCCACGGACTTTAAACCGAAGTTTGAAGAACTTACCATGGATACCTCTTGGTTTGATTTATTACTCTTACCTTACTCTCTTGCTCTAACTGATCCAGGCTACTCTGAGAACCCTTCGTCTGCTTCATGAGCTCTGGTAATGTCCTTCCCCCGGACAGGTTGACCCCTGCAGCGCACCACAGCTGGGGAACAGAGAGAGAAAACTTTGTTAATATCCAATTTTCTTTAGAATTGAAAAAGAAATGTACAACACGGTATGCTGCTTGTATCTTAAGGCCAATATATGCTCCGCAAGAAGAGATAAATTTGTTTTCTTGAGGTGGCAAGAACAAGAAAAAAGTTAGTTCTGGTCAGCACATTTCATACTTTACGAGAAGTAAAGTCCTCATAGGTCCCTCCCACTGCAGCACACATCACACACGCTAAGCATTGTGTCAAATTTCTGACCAATCACACAATAGCTGTAGGACACCACACAAGAAAAAAGTTCTGCCCAGATGATATTAGCACTTGATGCAATCATTCACTCCACCTCTCTCTCTTCCTCTATCTACTTGTTGACTCGAGTACCTTCATAGAAGCATCTTTCTGATCCAGAGGTCTCAAGTACACCGGGACAGGTAAGTTCATTTTGTTCTCCACTTGTCCACCATTCGCCACCTGTCGGGATATAACCAGCACATGCAGAGAGACTTTTAGAGCAGTTTAGCAGCATTTTCACCTACATTTAGTGAAAAAAGCAACATAATCAGCTTAAAGCCAGCATCTCTGTAACATTGTGCACACAATATCTATCTGCAGTAGCAACAGGGTCCACAGGAAAAATCTTGAGTTATGGAAATCTTATCAGAAAAGACAAACATCAATATCAATCATTGAAAAGAATATAGATTGCACTAACTAGCAAAACTACTGGCAATATGCTTCATTTCAGTGCATTTCCTACCAGGTTTAATGTGCTTCTTTGTGTTTTTTGTTACATTTAAATATCAAAACAGAAAAATGAAAGGGGACCTGTTATGCTTTTCCTTATTGTCTGTCATATATATATATATAAATAATGTTACAATATCTGATGTTCCCCAACTGCAATGATGGTGCATAGATGTCAAGAGTGCAGATGCAGAAGACTCTGCAATGCTGACCAATCAGAGCACACTGGGAGGCTTAAAGAGACAGGCGCTAAAACGAAGCATCTCTGACAGAGAGTAAATAGGGGTGTGTTTTAGCACAGCCAGTATGATAAAAATAAAAGGGGGTTGCAGTTGTCTGAGGGTGGGCCTACACTGGGAGAGTAAAAACAACAACAACGGGTCTATGTGCAATGCAAGAGGGAAAAAATTGCATTTTTTGGCCTGAACATGGACACAAAGCTCAAATGAAACTGTACAGAAACATTTAAAATGTTCATATTTGATTATATATAATCTCATGAAGTTGAGCTCCATCTGCTGGACTACTTAATTAAATGACATTTTTCCTGCTGCTTGGTTCCTATTTAGACGTTCACTTCTTACCTTGTATTTGCTGGGGAGGCTCCAGCCGTGTGCAGTGACTCGTCCGTCCTCCTTCTGCATGTGGGCTTTCACCTGTCTGTACTGGGCTCTCTTCTGCTCTTTACGTGATGGCGAACTGCACTGGTCCTTTCTACAAGAAGAGCAAAAGAGAGAGAAATGCTGTCAGCTCTCAGATACATCATATATAAGTACATTTTTGCAGGCCATTAGTGGAAAATAATATTTTTACTAGGGTGACACATCTCTCTGTGATAAACCATTCGATTCACATCTAGATACACAGGTTACGATATAATTCAAAAATAATCTACTTATTACAAACCGATTTGTTTCGAATCAATAGTGTGAGAACGATACGATTTGATTTGATTCTACTGTTAATATTTGTTGTAGATATTTTATGGTGTCACTCACAAGTTTTATATTTCATTTATCTTCTGATTCGCCATGGAGTTGAAAGTCCGTTTTAATGTGTCTGAACAACAAAAAGACCACAAACATCTTTCTACATTTATAATAAATTAAAAGAAAGATCGTTCTGGGAGCTTTTTTTGTCATTTTCATTTGGTGTGTAGGTTTGATCTGAGTGACATAATTTACATTTTACTATTTATCTAACCTAATAAAACATTGGCCAGGGTTCAGCTGACACAATCATGCTCTGGGATATTAAATAGGCTAATGAATTTATCACCAGGATAGTTTATATAAAGACGCAAATAATAGGCTAATAAAAAAATAATAAAATATAAAGGCATTCCCGTGCCCCTCAGCAGGACAGTTCACAGTGTAAATACACAATGCAGGTTGTTATTCATGTGCATCTGTTTATTAAACAGAGAAAACACTTATTATTAGTGCATCTATTAGCGTGTACAGCTGTTAAAGTGACTGACAGCCGCTGCCGCTGTCATTAGAAACGGACGTCTCATGTCTCTTAAAGGGGTGGTGCAAGTGAGGGAAGCAGGGATGCAAATAAGAGACTTGGGAGAGACAGGAGAGACCCATGGAGTTGCACGAGAACCGCTTGCGTTGTTTTAGAGACGCTGACACAAACTGTAAGTGTGTGAAGCCGATCCATGACTCTACAACCGATTTATCTAGGATTTATGGCTGATTTGTATCGATTGAGGAGGCTGCTACCGATGCAGCCGTATCTCTCACTTGTTAAACCTAATATCCGGTCGCATTGGTTTATAGTTCACAACCCTAATTCTTACTAATGTTTTTGGAATGTGTCACGATGGACATTAAACCCAAAGTACTTACGATTCAAGTTATCAAAATGTAAACGTAGAATTTGCCCTTTGTTTCAAGGTTTTTGAATCGGTTAAGTTCATATTTTTTGAGCTTCCCTTACCACGGTGACCTCGAGAAATTACACCAAACTCAGTCTTCGCTCCGTTACTCACTCTTCATTGAGGAAGTCGAACGTCTTGGACTTCTCTGTGGGGAACTGGGAGAAGGTGCTGCTCCTCTTCACCATGCCGCCCGGGGCGTTGTACTTCATGTTGGACTGTGACTCCACCTTCTTTATAGCCGGAGCACTGGAGGAGGAGCTAAACAGTCTGCTGAAGCTGCAGGTGGCAAAGTTACAGAAAGCCAAGAGGGGAACAGAGCAGACAGGAGAGCAGGGAAGAAGCAAGGAAGGGGGTCACCAACCAACCGGACAACCAAGGAAGTACCACCAACAGTTACTGTACAGTGACATAAAGCATGCTGGGAGTCATGGAATAGCTGAGCACTTCCCATCACATTTAACTGTTAAACATCAATCTTTTTTGAAGAACTAACCAATTTAGTTCTCTAGTACAAATTATCAACAGTATCTTACGTGTTATGTTAGATAGTTTTACACTTATGTATAATTAAACAACTTAACATATGAATAAACTCTAGAATAAACAGATAAAACAGTCTAGAAAAGTGAATAAAATATCTTAACCCCCTGAATCGCAAATCTCCCAAGCCAGTTCAAAAAATATTTCTCACGTTCTTTTTTTTTTTTTATAGCCAAAAAGACAAACTGTAAAACAAGCATTATCATGATAATCATTTTTCACTCATTTCCAATGTATCTTGAATTAATCATTTGTGACAAATGCTTCGTGTGCAGTTTCTATAGAAGTGCAGGACATACAGTCACGGAAAAAATTATAAGATCATTGTTTTCTTCAATTTCTTGTTCATTTTAATGCCTGGTACAACTAAAGGTACATTTGTTTGGACAAATATAATGATAACAACAGAAATAGCTCATAAGAGTTTAATTTAAGAGCTGATATCTAGACATTCCCATGATTTTCTTGATAATGATTTTGGTTATTATCAAGAAAGATGGAAAATGTCTAGATATCAGCTCTTAAATTAAACTCTTATGAGCTATTTCTGTTGTTATCATTATATTTGTCCAAACAAATGTACCTTTAGTTGTACCAGGCAAGGAGAAAACAAAGGTGGTCTAATTATTTTTTCAACGACTGTATATTCAATGAAAAAAAATGAAGCCACAGTGAGTAAAATTTGACAGGAGAAAAACTGCTTCGGGTTCAGAGGGTTAATGTCTAATTCATTATTCCAGAACAGTGTTTGAATAAAACTTTCTATATCAACAAAACAATGCAGAGAAGATTGGAAAACAATACAACATATTTCACTGAAATCATAGAAAACTGAGCCCTGATGCCTGATGTATTGAAATTGAAAACAAATACGAGGTATTAGCTTACTGCTTAAAATGTATATTTTTTTATGATATCTACTGAATAATCCATCTATAAAAGCAAGAAGCGTCTGTGTGTGTGTGTGTGTGTGTGTGTGTGAGTCTAGGGTATATCTCGCTGACCTCAGATTTCATATGTGACTTGCGCATGGCACGAAGTTGTGCATCCTCGATTTTGGAGATTTTTGAATTCATTTTTCAAAATATCATTATTTATGTAGGGCGTGTTGCAGCATTGCACTGTTTCCGATGGAACGCCTTTTAGGGGGGCTCCGCCCCATTGTGTGATAGGCCTACACCTGGTCAGTAACCCAACTACTCTGGATTTCCACGCCTGACTCATCTCATCTGTAAGTCTATTTAGCCTACGTATCTTTCTGAGTTTCAAAGTGCGCTACAAGGTTCGATTTTTCAATAATATTCTAATAGTTTCCAGCGAATATCAATGTTCAATGTGTATGTGCTGGATCGTGTGCGTACCTTATGAAAAGTAAGTGTTTTATGGAGTTGCAGACGTTGTAGTGGTCTGCATGTAATGTGCAAATTCTGTTATTCGCGATTAGCATGCTAAGCGGAGATTTAGCTTTATTCACTTCTTATGTTGCATTACTATGTAATTCAGGGATGACATTCATGTTGTTTAGCGTAATGCCCATAATCATTTGATATGAGATACTTACATGCAATATAGTATATCAGCTAATTGGGTTCATGTTAATGTACTTTTAGTGCAGCATACTGCGTAATGTGCTATCTCACGATTAGCATGCTAACGAATAATACTTCCTACAGGCACTGCACTAGTCAGTTTAAAACAAAGAGACAATCTACTTAATCTGGTTTAATCCCTTATTTACAAGAGCATACTGATCTGCAGGTATGACCTGACTTATGATGGAACATGTACATGTTTTTAGGCTGCTGAGGGAACTCCATCCCACTTTATGGCCCTATGAGCAGACAGAGTGAGGAAAAACATCAAAAAGGCAAACACAGCAGGCGGGAGACAGGAAAGCCCGGGGGCACAAGGAGAGTCATGTCTGAGCAGTTTGTGATAACAACAACTGATGCACTGCACGGAGAGAAAAGATTACGGATAAAGACACATCAGAGTTGGATCCATTTGCAATGGAGGAGCAGTTCTGTGTCAGTAGAGGGAAAGAGAGAGGTTTGACTGGGTAAATGCTTATTAAACCATCTTTACCTAATGCTGCCAATTCAATAGCACATCCCAGGAAAAGATGAGAAAAAAAATGTATTTGAATATTTGAGAGAAAAACGTCACAGGAGTTGACCTCAATAGGCTGCCAAAATTAAAGCCCTGATAAAGGTGGTTAAAAAAAAAGAAGAAACAGTAAATTCAGGAGGACTTACAACTGCCAGATGCTGGATTTCTTTTTTTCTGTAAGAGTTGGATTTTCTCTTGAGGCCCTAAAGAAGAGGACAAGACGATATGATGTTATCTGTCTGCAGACACAGAGGTTGAGAATGTCCCACTGGCTCCAAGGTTATTATAGTTACCCCCAACAAACACCCCATTACAAAAAAACTAAAACCAACACTAAGACTAATCAAAACTAAACGAAAACTAAGCATTTTCCAAAAAATAAAAACTAGCTAATTAAAACTAGCAAACTCACTCTAAAAACTCATTAAAACTAATTTATTTTGAAAACAAAAATTGACAATGAAATTAAAACTAATGAAAAATCCATAACTATTATAACCTTGACTGGCTCTTACAGTTAAAGACGACATCCATTAGGTTGTTTTCATTACTGTATTTATCTGTTTTGTGGGTGAAAAACTGATACTGAAATTTTTAATTAGTTGCTGTGTTTTTGACAACATCTAAATTAAATCAATTCATAAAAATATTATACTCATGTTATATGATCATTGTTTCACTTTGATCAGTGATGTTTTTACTGGTGCTTAAAGTTATGGATTTCAGTTTTAACGTAAGAAAAAAGCAGACATCGTTCTCACAACAGACACTGGGATTAACTTTGTGTTTGGCGAATACTTAATTATAGACTTAGACTTAATTTGTGACAGACAATAAAACGGCCCATTAATAACCTTGATGTAAACAAAAACCTCACTATGTACCTGATCATCTCTGTCCACCTCACAGCTTCCTGCAGCTCCATCAGTCTCTCTTTGTACTGGTTCCTCTCCATCAGCACTCGGGCCATTTCCACTCTGGTGAAGCGCTTCCTCTGCGCTGTCGGTACATCGCTCTGTGGGAGCACACAGTCGAACCCAAGCATGATCAAACAGGTCAATACATTTATCACGTTCACAGCAACAGGACAAACATGTGATTTACTGTATGTCATTGGATGTGTATCTTCACAGTTTATACTCACATCTTCTTCTTCTTTAGTTTTTTGCTTCACTTCCTCCACTTCCAGTCGCACTCTGGAAAAGAACATTTATTATAAAATACATAAGAAATAATAAGAGATTAGGGCTGTCTCCATGTAAGAATTTATACAGTCATAGAAAAAAATATTGGACCATTGTTTTCTTCAATTTCTTGTTCATTTTAATACCTTGTACAACTAAAGGTACATTTGTTTGGACAAATATAACGATAACAACAAAAATAGCTCATAAGAGTTTAATTTAAGAGCTGATATCGGCAAAAGCCCCGTTAGTGGCTAAGCTAATGGGGTTTATCGAGACCCCGGTCGTTGTGGTAGATTATGATTAAGATTGGCTAAGAGCTACGTACGCTTATGATAGAAATTCGTAGCGCCCAATAAACGGCTCTGGACAATCGTTAACCACGCCTCCTCTACTCTACTCTCCATGGATGACATTTTTGTTTGTTTGTTTGTTTGTTTCATAGCCACTTTTCCCCAATGTTTTAATAATAGGACTGTGAGATTGGCAGTCAGATCAGGCGCTTTAGATCAACTTGTCGACTATTCAGGATCCCCCCCTAAAGTGATGTGACGTTCTTTTAAAATGATTATAACACAAGCCTAGTAGTAATGAACTGATAACTGCTACCAGCTATGACTATTAACTTACTTTTTGAGCTCCTCCTCCAGCTCTTTGTTCTTGTCCTCCAGCTTGGTCCTGGCCTGCAGCACAGCCTCCATCTCTCCCTGCAACATCTCCTTCTCACAGGTCAACTCGTCCAGCTTCAGTATCAAGTCTTTGTTCACCACGTTCAGAGCATTCCTGGACAGAAAGAAACAATGACATTGATATTTTGATATGTGTGAGATGACTATTATATGATTATGACTATTATACTATGACACTATTGACCATCAGTCTTACAGGACATTTATGCCAAATTGGGGGAAAAAAATCCACCAATCCTGAGACATTACATTCACAACAATGGGACGGACATGAGGTCGCAGTCAGTGTTGGCTTAAAACCACCAAAATCTAACGAGTTCATCCTTGAGTCCAAGGGGACATTTATGTCAGCTTTGGGGAAAATCCCTTCAGGTGTTCCTGAGAAACGGACAACCTGACTACATAATGATTCTTTGGCCAAAGTGGAGGCATAAAAAAATGTTTCGTGAGGTCACAGAGACCCGACCTTTGACCATCAAAATGGAATAAATTCATCCTCGAGTTCAAATGGATGTTTGTGCTAAACCTGAATACGTTTCTGAGAAATCAATTTTATAAGAATGTGATGAACAGCCCCAGCTAAAATATTAAATTATGTACTTACTTTGTCTCAAGCAATTGTGAATTCTCCTGAATGAGATTTTCAACTTCCCGGCCCATACCTGAACAACATTGGAATAGATTAGAGTTTTGTTACATATAACACAGTCTGACAGCAAGCTGGAACAGTGACTACATAAACACTACAGATTAGGATGCACCACTGTTGATTATCTTTACTAGGGTAAAATCCAACAAGGCACTACGAAGGGTGTGAAATATCTCCTAGCGAGATATTTGTCACTGTAGGTTTCACAGCACAAGACACAACGACAAACACACAAACCCACAGCACATGTCACATGACCGACAGGGGAAGGATGGATAGAGTGGGTGGGGTCTTACCAATCAAACTAAGGTCTGAGAAAACCATGCAATCCAAGTCAGGCGGAAAGAGCAGGGAAGAGAGAGAGAGAAAGAAATGGGGATATAGTTTGAGACCATGGAATGACCAAAATGATGAAGGAGCCAGAGCTAAATGTGTAGCTGTTGACTCCACAAGCAAAAGATGCTGTTGGGTCTCTTAAACTAGTTAGATATGGCAATCGCAGCGGTACAGAGAGGAAAACAGGAAAATTCAAGAGCAAAAAAAGTCATTCAGGCTGTAAAAAGAACAATTAGGCCAACAAAGGAAGCATTGAACTCCATCATCCATGCACCAAACTGTCAAAAGTAGTCCAACATAGGCGGATGAAAAGCTATAAACTACGCATTACTGAACCAACTGTATGCCTACTGTTATCAAACATAATGCTGTGAGTGGTAACAATGGCAGATAATGGTAGAAAGTGACTGATGAGGAGAGGTCAAAGGGACATCACAGAAGAATGTTACGCTAAGGAAAGGTTTGAGGTCATACACACCAGAGTACTCCACTGGGATTATGGGCAAAAGCCAGAGGATGAGATACGGGAGAGAGAGAGGTGATGTTAACATGGGTCGATGGCTAGCACTGCGTATAACAGCTGGACCAAAGCAAGAGGTGTAGCACTGCAGCAAACAGCAGGTGTTGGAGTTACAACTACTATCAGTGGAGCAACGGCTGCTAGCCAATCATAGCACAAGTCCAACGAATAAATGGGCATTTTTAAGAAATATTCAGGGTTATTATGCAGTTCATCTGTATGCAATACTTTCTTACAAGATAAACAGCTTCAGTTGGTTACACTGAGAAATTGACTGATGTGCCATAATCTTTTCAACAAATCACCACAACATTAAGTAAGGACCCGTTTATTATAACACCTCAAAGTGACATCTTAAGTGTATTATTATACCATGGCCATTTAGCAAAGGAAGCAAAAGATAAGATGGATAAATATTGTCATCTATTTTTAAATGTTCAATTATCTTAAGTACTATTGCTCGGGTTTTCTGCGTTTTAATCAGCAGAGAAGGGTGAGGACTAAATCGAAATTACATTGTAAAGTAGGGCTGTGCCGAATCTCTGTTTCTTTTTACATTCGTCATCACACTAGAAACAAAATCCTCAGTTTGAATGAAGTGATCAGTTAGTAGATCGGTCGCCAACTGAACGGAAGGTTCGACCAGCATGAATGTATGTGTGAACGGGTGAATGAGCGCAGGCTGTAGTGTAAAGCGCTCTGGATAAAATCGCTTTATAAGTGCAGTCCATTTATCAGATTTTTTATTTTTTTTATTGAACTTTCTTTAATGAGTAGAACTCAACAGTTTCCTGTGTGGCAAGCTGGAGAGCAAACCGTTTTTTGAAACGATGGATTGAAGCAGAATATTTCTTTATATTAAAACATGTTGTGAATTTTGTAAATGATCACATGCATCTTTTTACAATAAATTACTTGACAATGCTTTTGAGTTATTGGAAATATTGGCTCACACAAGTCAAAAATAATACTTTGGAGCCTTTTGAATGTTAATTTAGAATTTCAATTGAAGGTAGCTTAATTAATGTCACAGCGGCTAGACATGAAAAGTCGCAGAGTTACGTTGCACCGCGCATTCTGGTCGAAATACGGTTCATTGGTTACGTTTTACATGGCCATGGTATAATTGTGACAAATAACCTTTACATGACAAATCTTCATACAAGATGCAAAACAGAGGTTTTCAAAAAACTGAAAAAGTACCAGAAAAAGATATATCAGTAAGGTTTTATTCACTTATATAATCACTTAGTCAATTCAATAAATCAAGACATTCTTCAACAACTCTTTCAACACAATCCAGATAAAATGTATTCAAGGGATCCAACAGGATTGCTGCTGCTTTATCCCATTTCAGTGCAGCTTTGTTCCAACGAAGATAAAGTTTTTAACTCACCCAGCAGGTCGGCCCCTTCATCCACATCCCCTATGAGCCCAGTGCCTGCAGACGATAGCTCTTCGAACAGCGAGTCTGTGTTCCGGTCAAATGCCATGTTCTCAATGCCTTTAGTGGGAGTACTAGAAGAAGAAGAGGCGCTTATTTTGTTTGACCTGATTAAACTTTGATAAAACTGACCTGATGGCATGTCCTTTGTATTACCTGCAGGGCTTGAATCCAATGAGATCCATGTCCAGCTCAGGGGTGGACTCAATGATGTCCTGCACATCTGAGCTGTCCTCATTTTCAGGCAAACCTGCGTGAAAAACAGCATATGCCCAAGAGAAGGAAGGATATTGTATGCGAGTAAAAATCAAAATTTTGCATCAGGCTATGATATTTTTAGATTTACTTAACAAAAAGTGGCTTAAATAAGTAGCCACTGTATGCTAAACCCTTGTTCCATATACTGCATACAACAACAAAAGCCACCAAGACTACACTGAAAAAAAGGTGTGTCTAAAAACAAGATAACACTAAATCTGAGGGAAATTATCTTGCTGCATGGACAGATAATTTCACTTGACAAGATGTCTTAAATTAAGGTTATTAAATCTAGAAATAAGCATGTTGTACGCTTAAAAT
The DNA here is from genome assembly GCF_030273125.1 of Centropristis striata. Taxonomy (NCBI): domain Eukaryota; kingdom Metazoa; phylum Chordata; class Actinopteri; order Perciformes; family Serranidae; genus Centropristis; species Centropristis striata. The sequence continues at coordinate 23,233,235 of NC_081529.1, read as the reverse complement.
AAGAAATTAACTCTTAAAACAAGATCAATTAAAGTTGCAAGCAGCGATGAACTGGCCCGAGCAGAGTGCACTGCAAATTATTTGTTTCTTACCAAGATAAAAAAAACTTTATATTTAGAAGTGTTAGATAATTGATCTTGTTTTAAGAGATATTTCTTATTTTAAGCATTCAACATGCTTATTTCTAGATTTAACAATCTTAATTTAAGAAATCTTGTCAAGTGAAATTATTATCTCTCCATGCAGCAAGATAATTTCCCTCAGATTTAGTGTTTTCATTTTGTTTTTAGACACACCGTTTTTGCAGTGTAATGGATTACTTTTAACAGGTTCATGATGCTTGACCCTACCCACTGATATGGATCTGGTCCCCGGTGCAGCCTGCACCTCCGTGCTCTTACTGTTCCCACCTTCCCTCTCCATGTCCGAGGCTGTGGTGGACATTGGTGTGGCCGACTTGGAGCCGGTGAAGTCTGACAGCTCTTCCTGTAATGAAAAGGAGCTTAATAACAGCCATGTTACAGATGGCTGTTTAAAGACAAGGGCCAAAACGACCTTAGATGCCACAATGAAAAAAGGAAAGAGCACAAAATAACGGCATCATAACAACGCAGTTTACAGTCTAACAGGCTAATAGGGTTGGACAGTTTAAGTGTTAATCATAAACTGGGTAAGGTTATCGGTTCGCTACATACACTACACATGCAGCACAACAGAAGACACAAGAGTCCAATTTCTTTTAAATTTTGTGGAGAACATAGACTGTGTAAAAGAAGTGGGCGCAGTCATCATGACGTCACCTATTGGTATGTGGAGTACCATTATGAAGGCTTGGGTTTGTCATTTTGCCGTCATCATCTAGGGTTTTTGGAACCAGCTACACTTGACCACGCCTGTATTCTGGCTTTGCAGGCAAAGTCTAGGCTAAAAAAGTTAACCTCTATAATTGAGGCAAGCTAAAATAAGTTCACAGCTATTTAAATGTACACCGTGCCATTGATACACATTGCTATGACAAGTCTTGTCAATCACAAGGTAACCATGCCCTAAGACATACCCTTTAAAATGAGACCATAAATTACAATATCAACATCATGCAGTATTTATGAAGACTTAAATTAGCGATTGAGACGGTAAACTCATTAGGAAAAGGTTTACTGAGGTAATAAATCAAGTGAGATGTAGATCATTTCTCAAAGATGAGATAATTTTCTCATAGACTTTATATACTATACAATAGTAGTGATAATAGTCTCTCCCTGCTGGCAATTAGAAATAAATCAGTTTTAATGCATTTGTGGATTGGCTTCATTTTTCAGATCGGACAGCTACATCCACTTATTTTACACAGTCTAAGGTAGAGCAAGAGCACTGTTATTCTCTCAAAATGAAAATCTACATCTAAATCCCTTGAACACAACAATTTGAAATAAAAATGTTAAGGATTTTTTTTTTTTTTTTGGTGAAATTGGAGCTCATAAAAACATCAGGACAGAAAGTATCCTCACAGAACATACACAAAAAAGGAAAGAACCTTGAAACACTGGATAGCACAGAGAAAACAAGCAACACAGAGCTAGCACACAAACACAGACACAGAAGTCCACACAGAGCTACACGGACTGCAGGGAGGCTCACACAACATCAACTGAAATTAAACATGGCCACAATGGGAGCTGCCATTCTACCTCTATTACACAACACAACACAACACAAACCCACACAATATTAAAAAACTAAAAACAGCTATCGGACAAAGACTGCATTAATACACAGAACACTATTTGAATGTATGATGCTATGTTATTGTACAATGAGTTTCTGTTATGTTGAAGATCTGCATGAATGAAGCAAAAATACAAAGAAGCATGTGAATAATAAAACTCATGCATTTTAACTGGAAAGAAAAACTAATAAGGGGCCAGATGCAACCATGCTCTTATTGATTTTAACAAAATTAAAAATTAACCAATTCCATCTGTGACACAGCTGATTGTTGTGTGCACTTAGATTTTTAAAATACCCCAATGACGGCTTCACACAGGACATGGTTGCATGTAGCATGATCTAGTGCAGGTGGTCTGTGAAGTGAGGGTCTATAAATGCACAAAGTGAGAGGCGACGCTTTTTGAAATGATGAAACAGCATGGTGGGGGGTGGGGGGACTACTGAAGCCCACACACGCAAACAGAAACAGTGTGCTGTCAACAGTCAATGCAGGCGTGCTGCTGCTGCTGCTGCTGGCACTTCTGCCAGCCGACACTCATCCAACTACCTTGCAGTCGTCTGCCAGTGAATTCCCCCAAGTAGAGTCCTGCGCACTCTTACCCTCCCTTTCCTTTGGGGGCTCGACAAAGTCCAACTGCTTGGAGGGGAGAGTAAGAATGAAGCTCACATGTGCAGAAGCAGTTCAGCAGAAATGCAAACACCCCAAAGTGTGCATGTCTGTGAAGTCAATGGATATGTACTACTGTATGTGACAAAGTATGTAGCTACAGTTAAGGTCTGTGTGTATGTTGGTCATGACTACAAGCATCACATCAATCTTTAATTAAGTTAAGTAGTCTTTCTTTGTAAATCATTTTCTGTATAATGTATGTAGTATATACCTATAAATGTACTTTTTGTACTTCTGTCATCAATCATAAAATAACCACTATTGGTGCTTTATACCTATTGTCCCAGATACATTGGAAAACCAAACGCTGTTGTGTCTTGGTTTTTAACATCAAACATGGGCACACACACAACTTTTTTTTGTAGTCACATAACTCGCATCATCCAGTGCAAATTCACATCTGTTTGCATCTTTCTTCAACTTTTTATGAAATTGCGCCACATGAAAAATTTGCTTCGTGTTTGGTGTGAAAACCATAATGCTAGCAGCTGTAGAGCTGAAGCAATTAGTTGATCAATCAATCAATCAGTTCAGCCACAGAAAAGGGTGTGTTTTGCTAGTAGTGGCTAATGAAGGCGCGAGCAGCTAGCTAGCAACCCACATTTTTTTTTCTCTCAACTTTTTATCCCTAGCTGATGTTTATCAGCTCACTGTGGATTCACCAAAGACTTCAAACAACATTTTTCACATGGGCAGTATAACCTTTAAACAGAGTTTGTTGTGCAAAATCAGCGGCATGTCACCTTTAAGTAACATTGCTTCATAAAGATGCCTTGAATGTAGGGCTGGGCGATATATCGATATAAAAAATAAATCGATATTTTTTTTTTTTTATGTGATATGGAATTAGACCATACCACATATATCGATATAGCTCAAAAAAAAAATTCCTTCTTTATATATAAATGCTGCCCTCACTAGGGTTTGTCATATTTAGTTATTTTGTAATGTTTGTTATTCTTTTCTCATATAAATATATTTATTTCAGAAAATGATTGGCCTATTTTGTTTCATAGGCTATTTTTATTTAATATATTTTTTTATTTAAATGTGCACTTTATGGAGCTTTGATTTAAAAAAAAAAAAAAGGTACTCCTGTTGTTAGTATTTATGTTCACTTAAATCAACGGTTTCAATACAACTACTTGTGTCATATTTGGCTTTGACTGAACATTTGCTCTCACTTTGTGATAAAAATGCCTAAATGTATCGGGATATGACTTTTGGTCCATATCGCCCAGCCCTAATTGAATTTAACAAAAAGCAGTGATTAAGAAAATATTATTATGCCAGTTTTAAAGGCAATGAGATGGTCTTGCTTATATGACTCATATTGTGGATGGAGATTAGATAATGGCTGGCATGCGGGCATATGCACCTGTCGTTCTTTTTCACTAAAAGCGCCACCCACTCCTGTAAATAAATACGACGTCTCTGTTTAACTCTAAGAGCTTGTCTGCATATCAAAGCCACTCGTGTCCAAAAGGCCATGGCTCAACAATAACCGTGCTGTAGCACTGATTACATAAGAACTAATCACATTCCAGCTATCCTTTTTCTCCCTCAGTGACTGGCTGTGAGCCATACAGCGGCATCACTCCCATCATGCATCGCGCCACAGAGCTGATGTCCCAGTTTTAACAAAGACGCAGCAGTGGGATGAATTAACATTGTCACCCTCCAGGTCCCAACTACCACAGATACAAACATAACCCACACGGTACCAGTAGAAACCAGCTTCATTTTATCTGAGAACATAACCACAATTATGTCTGTTGAAAGGTACGGCGTGAGGTCCCAGTAGTATTTAAAGCAGTTTAACATAAACTGAAATCACTGAAAATTACACATCATATGACAAAGCTTAGTATTATAATTTGCGCCTGCATCAAACAGAAAAATTGCTGCTATTCTGATGATGAATATTCATGTGATACATTTAATAATGTCCTCTGACTGCTGCACCAGGAGAATAGACACGTTTGCATATTCATCAATGGCTAAAGAGGAGGATGTCTGAAAACAGAGATGGCCTTGTCACACGCCTACTAAAATACGCTCAAGCACGCCCGAGCCTTATCAAAGGCTCTCTATTTTTAAATGGATCCAAAGCCAAAACTCCTCTATCTTCCAGCAGCGACAGGACGGCTGGAAACACTCAGCCAAGAAGAGGGATTATAGAGATCTGATCATTTTCCATATTTTATGCATTTCTGTATATTTGTATGCAGTTCACACTCATTGTGATCAAACATCTAAAAGAGCATTAAGGTGGTACTTAATATTCAGGTATCAAATAATTTGACTAACACTCTGGACTAAAAATAACTAGGAGGAAGAGGATACAGTCAAAAAAAGGATAGGGTTTTGTCTCTAGTTTAAGGGCATGTCATTATTTGTCTTTCATTACAATAAACTGCATGTCTGACTTGTTTTGATAAAAAAAAATCCCCACATCAATTTTGAGGCTTATATGAGTTTACTCTCTGCAAAAAGGTAACAATGGAATAAGTCATTATTTTCCACCTACTGTGACTCCGAAGACCTACCTTGAGGCTGGTGTTGGAGCGGGCCGGGTCGGTGAACCTCCAGCCCTCGGTGCTCGGTGTCTCTGCCCTGGCCTGGGGGTCGGGGATTATCAAAGACGCTCCACCAGATGCCGGGAAGATCCCCAAAGAAAGAGGTCGGTCTCTCCTGGAAGGAAAAGAAAATCTGTTTTCTCAAAGGTGAAACTGCCAACGTTATAAATGCACAGAAAATATGATGAAAGTGAAAAACCTTGTAATGTGAAACTATGCCTACTCTATGTTTGTGCTATTTATGAATTACTTTTTTGGCTGAAGTTGAAACAATAGCAGAGCTGAAAAGGGCTGGGCAATATGGAGATAAAAAATTTTACACATTTTCTGACCCAGAGATTGAGACGATATTGAATTGTATTGTTTACATAGTGAGATTTTTAATAAATAATCATCAGTAATGTGGATACAATCATGATAATGAATGAAGTTTAGAAAAAATACATTATTTTACTGTAATGCAGAGAAAGACAACACTTTATGATATTAAGATAACCAGAATCTCAGATGATATCTAGTCTCATATAATAATATTAATGTAATATAATAATAATATAGTCACATATAAATCTACATGGCGAGGTCGGACCATCCTCTCCCTCCTTTATGTTTTGTTTGTCCAGAACTCCTCACTCTCTTTTGGTTTATTATGTTTGGTAAAGTTTTGTGTTAATAAAATGTATTTGTTAACTTTGGAAAATCGGTTCGGTGTCCCTCTATGTTGCTGCCTCAAATTGTGAGCCTTATATTTTGAGGTCCTGACTTAATAGGGGCTCGTCCGGGATTTGGCCTCACATCAGCCAAGGTCTGTTTTTTAAGTTACTTAAACCCACATTTAATGGATGTTGTGATGCACTGATCATCACCCAACCAACTCATTTGCAGGTCACTGAACGCAGCATTCATAAGAACTTACAGTAGCTTTCGTGGTCTTACCTGACTCGGCCGACTGCGCTGGACTCTGAAGTCTCACTAATCTGCTGCATTTTGATCCTCTCTACATGCTCCATGTAGTTATGGATCATCTGCAGGAGTGAAACCCAAAGATCCAGAGGAAATTAGCTATGAATGTGGATAATGATTTCAACTCAGCAACATGTCTTACCTTTCTCTCCTTTTTAAGATTAAGATTAAGATTAATATTAAGATTTCCTTTATGAGTCCCACAACAGGGAAATTTCAAGAATTACAGCAGCGAAGTGGATAGCAAAAAACAATAAATAGTAAAAAGTCGTATAAACTAGAATTATAAGAGGTATTAGCAATAAGCAAGTAAGTATTAACAATTTACAGTATAAACAAGTAGAAATATAAATACAAAAAGTATTAACAATTTACCTCTGTGTGTCTCTGATGGAGAGAGTTGAATTCTTTCTTGAGCTCCAATTCACGTTCTTCTAACCTTCCGACTGAAACAGAATACAGGACCTCTCAGTTTAAGAGCTCAAGACAAGAATTATGCGTCGTCTAAGAACTATTTGGAAAAGGAAAATAAAATGAATAAAAATGACATGTTATGTTGTTTGTAGAAAAAGGAAAGTGTAAAAATTGGCCATTTTAAAGTGTGTTATTCCATTATTATTATTATCACAATATTATTATTTTTAGACACCCTAGTTTCCAGTCTTTAAGCTAAACTAAGATACCGAGCTGCTGGTGGTAGCTTCGTATTGGCTGTGCATGATAATGGTACCGATCTCTTCAACTCTTCATCAGAAAGAAAATAATAACATTTTAACAAAAAGGCAAACTATACCGTTGACCTTCATTGGCCCTAATTAGTGCATAAAAGTGTGCATACCTTTGCTCTACCAGGCAGACACTGGGACGAGTCAGAGCGGCTAATCTCACTCAAAAGGGTTTCAATGTAGGGCTGATTTATGAAGTGACAAAAACATCTAATCCCCTTTCAGCTCTGCAGGTCTACGCTAAGCCCCACACTGCGTCAGGCGGATATACAGTATAAAGGCTGGATACTATCAATTACAGCTGCTAAAGCTTCTGCATGTTGTGTGATGATGTCTGTCCTATGTGTGTATTCTGGCATTACCGGGGGATGGAGACATGTAATGAAGTGAAGTGACGAAGGCTGTACACAGGGGAGAAACTGAAGTAATCCCTCCTGTGTGTTCGTATTAGTGCTGTTCAAGTTTGGCAAATTACTGTGAGGAGAAACTGAATGTGCGCCCGAACATTAAGGCAATGATATTGATTTCCTTAATAATTTATTTACCCAAAAAGCTGTTTAACACAGACAAAAGGAGACCATCTTTCTGTTACAGAAAACAGCACCACAGAAAAGCCAGCAGTGTCATTTACCTGACCTGTGTGGGAGCTGCGTAATCACTCGTTAAAGTCCATTTAATACAGTGACATAATTCTGCCTGGAAGCCAAGATGGTGAGGTGTGTGTCTATGTATATCATCAGATTGTTGGATGCCTTTTGCTTGGCCAATGCTGTATAAAATGCAGAAGCCCTATACATATAATATAGAGTTGTTCTGATGCCATTACCAGTATCAGAAATGCCTCAGATAGAGACTAAAGTGTTGCAACAGGTATCGGTGAGTATGCAAGTTTATACACCAATCCAATGTCACGTGTCACTAGCCACCCGATCTTGGGGGGTGTAAGAAAATATCAATACACTTGAGTATTGCAACATTAGCCAAAGCATGTGCAGCTCTCAACAAAGACGAGAAAGAACCGGCATGGCTCATTTGTTCATAAACTTCCAAAAGGTGTTAGAAGAGAGTGCCAGACAGGCTGAGTATTTCAGAAACTGCTGATCTTCTGGGAGTTTAACACACAACCATCTCCAGGGTTTACAGAGAATGGTCCGAAAAAGAGAAAATATCCAGTGAGCGGCAGTTCTCGCAGTTGTTGTTGATGCCAGAGGAGAATAGCCAGACTGGTTGGAGATGACAGAAAGGCAACAGTAACTCAAATAACCACTGGTTACACCCAAGGTATGCAGAAGACCATCTCTGACACGTCCAACCTTGAAGCAGACGGGCTACAGCAGCAGAAGACAATGCAGCTACCACCGACTTCTGTCAGCTAAGAACAGTAAACTGATTTGCACAGGCTCACCAAAATTGGACAATAAAAGATTGGAAAAATGTTGCCTGGTCTGATGAGTCTCGATTTCTGTGGTGACATTCAGACGGGAGAGTCAAAATTTGACGAGAACAAGATGAAAACACCATTCTACCTTGTATTAACGGTTCAGGCTGATTGAGCATTGTTTAAGCGCCACAGCCTATTGAGTATTAGATAGAAATAGGAGTTTCAAATGTCCCTAATGGAAGTTTTTAACAGTGAGAAATCTAAATAAACATCTGAAAAAAAAAACTAATTGGTTTCTTCAGTGAAAATCAACAAGGAAAAAGAAGGGCCTAAAAAATCTGACCTACATTGTCTTCGCCGATCATCAGCTATGGACTTTGTCTGAGATGTCACACATGATTTGGTTGATTATTTTCTATTCACTGGGAGTGGCAGAGGGTTTATGGAACCCACTGACTTGTTTTGTGGAGCGTGTGCACTTTAACAATCTCAAATTTGCCAAAGAGCAGGAAAAATTAATAACTTTAATCTTCCTGACTGAGCTACTTCTGTTGGCTTTGTTAATGTTTTTGCTGAACGTCAGATATGACATGTTGGCATTTTCTTCCCCCTCACAGCTTTGCGTGAATGAATGATTCACTTCAACCAGCTGTGCTGCTCGGCCACTAGATTCGGACCAGTCATTGTGTGAATTTCCAACCAAACAGAGTGTAAGAGCCAATCACTTTCCCTTATTCCTTAATCCACCAATAAGATGGGCGGTAATGCACTGCCGCATTAGGAGGACGTGAATAACAGAAATCCTATAATCCCATTACTGTTACCCCCACAGAGAGGGACACGGAGTGTGTGTGTGTGTGTGTGTGTGTGTGTGTGTGTGTGTGTAAAGAGAGAAAGTTACCAGGCCTTGAGAGAGACATCAAACAGTGAGGAAGATTATATGAGGAGAGTAAAAAAATGGCAAAAGCAGAAGGGAGAAGGAAAAGCCTTGTACATGGGAAGAGACAAAATTATATATATGATATATAATTGAATTGACATAATCATCAAATGTGTGCATGTGACTGTAAATGTGTCTTACTCTGGTCTGCGTAGTTCTTGATCTTGAGTTCCAGTTGCCGCGAGTGGGACTCCATTCTGTCCACGTGGTTCTGCAGGTCTTTCTTATCCTGTTCATGAGTGTCCTCAAACTCAATGAACTTCTACTCAGAAAACACACAAACACACACACACCGCCTGGTCAGACTCACTGGTATGTAAGGGTCTGCATTCTCATTTTGTCATTAAGATATTGGTGAAAAACAAAAAAAATAAGAATTTGAGCTAAATAACAGAGACTAAGATGCTATGGGCTGCTTTGATTATGATTATATGATTTCCGTCAATACTGAGATCGGTTATTTAATTTGATTACTCAGACTTTGGAAACATCATGCATTTAACATTGGGAGAAAAAAAAAAGGTGGAGAGTGGATTTTCTTGAACTTTAAATATAATTTAACTGAAAAATTGTGAAAAGCCATTAATAACTCAAATAAAGTTATATACATTTTTTTTTTAAATAAATATATTTTTTACACTGAAATAATCATCTCTCAGGTAGGGGAATGTGTATTTTTAATTTTAGTATCTAGACGCTGTATCTAAAGAGATCAATTTGCCATCGATGTCACTCAGTTAATGAAAACATAAAACCATTAATGCATGGAGCAGCATTTTTTATACTTGTATGCAACACACAATATTAGTACAATAAATCATTTGATATTTTCAAATCACTATTAACTATTGAAAAAAAAATCAGGTTTTATTACTTTTTTTCTCTTGAAATGAGGCCTAATTTTGTATATTTGACTAAAATTGACCAATAATAATGAAAAAAATATGAAAATTATATATCAATGTCTTGGTCATGAGTTGCCTTAAAAGGTGAAAAAAAAAGTTGGTAATAATTTTTTTCTATATGTCCTAAAACCAGTCTAATGTTATGGGGTCCTTTTTGACCGCTGAGGAGGATGGGTGCTATAAAAATGTATAAAACACGTAAAAATGTATGAAGAGAGTTGAGGGTTAATTATTTATTGTTATTTTTTATTTTTGCAGCTGCCGAAACGATAAGATGATGGTGGGAAAAAACAACACAGCTGTCACCATGAGCATTGTTCCCCCTACTTTTTGACATTTCATTAAAAGGGATTTAAAACTGATCAGCAGATTAATTAATAATAAAATAATCCTTAAATATTAGCTGCAGCCCTGTACACTCAGTTAGGGGTGTGCCATATCGTATCGTTCACGTTAATATCGGTATATTTTTTTATGGTTAAAAGAAATGCATATCATGATATAGGCAACGTTCCTACTTCTTGATGTAGTGGTTAAAGTTGAGCACAGTGTGTTAAGAGAATCCACCACAGAATTTACAAGAAGACACAATAAGATGCCTTAAATAAAACATACAAGAACCTTTATTGTCTTTTATAAAATTTCATTAAAATATGCCCCCGGAACCCCTAAATGTTTTTTTTTAATCATTCGATCACACTCAAGAGTCAAGAGTAAATGTTTTTGTATTAGGCAACTGTTGAGATTTGCACTTCACACTACATTTTAGATTTTTATTTATTTATACAGACTAAAGAAAACATATTTTCTATATCTTTTTAAGTATTTCCTAATATCGTCAAGAATATCGTTATCGCAAAAATAGCCTGCAATATCGTGATATTTTTTAGGGCCATATCGCCCACCCCTACACTCAGTGTATTGCTGATCATTGTGCCACTGTGACAATATAACTTTTAATGATCGTGGATGTAAAAACTATGTCTGATTTAGACATCAGAGGGACAGGATCTTGACTAAATCACCCATCCGGACATTCCTGTTCCTCCCAGTTTCCTTCAAGGCGGGGCCTCTGAGCCGCAGAGTGTGCATGTGTCAGCGTCCACATCCTGTCCAGCTGAGCAAGCCAAGGCCCTAATGTGGCTGCCCTTCCTCCTCTGGACGCATGAGTGCTACTGCAGACATGCTACAGTCTGCTGCTGGCCACTCTTTGCATGTGAAGCATTATGTCTCCTGCAGATTTCAAGTGGCCACTACAGGGTTTTTTATTCAGGTTTGCCCAATTTATATGTTTATATCAAAGCTAAACTATAAATCCTTTAGCTTATTATCAGCAAATTGATCTTGTTCTCTTCAATGAATCGCTTATGTAATTTTCTAAGCACTAATTGTGAAATTCTGGGCTGATACTGATATATTTCATTAGCTTATTTGTGCAGTTTTTCTAACTTACTGCTCAGTTTATTCGGTCTTTAGCTGTTCGTCTGTTCTCTATTCAAGTACCTCTGAGAACATAGTAAAACCAGAGTCAAATTCCTTGTATGTTGCGCACATACTTGGCCAATGAAGCAGATTCAGGTTCTGATATTTAAAATAACACTTTGGCTGATAGCAGATGATTTTTGTTGTTGTTTATTTTGTTTTTGTTGTTATTTATTACCCCTTCTTGTCAGGAAAACAAAGAAATATTGATTAAAAAAAATAAAAAATTAACTGCCAATTATCCGGTGCAAAATTAATGGGGAACATCAGATAAATATCGGCGACATCAATTTCATCTTAATTGCCAATAGGCTGTTTGTAGTCAACAAAGCAAATATATAAAACGATGCAGATGTTCAGCTGATATATCGATGCATCCCTAGCGAATATATGTAAGAAATCTAAACAGCATCAAGGATTTTAAATCAATATCATAATTAATTTGCACTATTTCATTTCATGTCGATGTCTTCGAATTCTATTAGAGACTAGATAAATTGTGGTTGCAATAACACCAGAGCAGGGAGCATGATGATGCTATCTATTTTGTGTCTCTATGAGATCTATTATAGGTTAAAAAAGCAATGGAGGGTCAGTCCAGCAAGGAAAAGGTTAAAAGAAATCAATTTATCACATCTGGAGACAACCTCCTAAAAAGAAATGTGACACCTTTCACTTCTCTGGATCTGTGACAGCAGAATTTGGTTGCAAAAAGGGGAAAGGAAGCAAAAAATGCAAGCTGGGGGAAGTTCCCTTCTGCCAGTTTCTGACAAAGGATCACATGACCTGGAAATAATACCTCCAACAGGCTCGGCGTACCCCTGCTCTCTGCTCCTCAGGGGAGTGGACAAAGAGTCTTTCCCAGGACAAACCCCGTAAACACTGTGTTCATATTTGACATGATACGTTACTATACTCATATAACATAGTGTTGCCACAGTGTGTGTGTGTGTGTGTGTGTTTGAGTGTTTGTGTGGCTGGCTGTCACGCTGCCTCAGTGTCACTGTGTGTGCAGAGGGGTCTAAATGTCCGCAGCATACTGGGCCAGTGTCCCTGCTGTCCCCATGCCCGGAGTCAAACATGCAAGCATGGACAGAAGGTCTGAGTCACATCATGTTGTACTTCAATACAAAAGCTCAGAGCCTGGAGGCACATTCACACATCTTAGGCTTTATCCCTGCCATAACACAAGATCCCTGAGACACACACACACACACACACACACACACATCAGGGCGTCACGTTTGTTGGCCATGTCTAATTAAGTAATGTATATTTTGTATACCATTTTTCATGTGATGTAATGGTTGACAGCTTTTGCTCCAAACTGTACCCACGTGGTTGCTATTTTAAACTCTGTGTAGCAGCAGACTTGATTTCACCGATTCCACAAATCAGAGTCAGTTTACATGCCATGAGGAGCACTGCTCTAAAGTTGCGTAATGTCTTCTGTGGCTCCGGAGAAGATTTCTAAAGTCTGAAAAAGATAACTCTTTCATTGTGACGGATTCGGTTAACAAAGCACAAACAGTTGGCAAAATTTACCAACATATAAAACATCACATGAAATAGACACTGCCAATAAACGTATAACCCTGATGTGTATGTGTGTGTCTGCAGGACACTGACCAAAACAAGAGTTTGTGATCACTAGAACTGATTCCTAAATTTGACAATTAAAGGGAGTTTCGATGACTTCTGTCTCCAGGTGTAATCCAAGGCCCTTGTTGCACAGTGACATAAGCTGTATGTATATATTTGTGACTGCATCCTGAATACATTGTGCATTTTAGAGCCTGACTGATAAGGGATTTTTGGGGCCGATGCCTATACTGATTTTAAAGTGGAAAATACATCGATAACCGATATGGTGGCTGATAAAGTATTTTTTGAGCTGGAATATAAATGTATCCAGAGAGTTACTTTCTTAAACATAAAACTTTATCATATAATATTTAACATTGTTGAATATTATTATACATCATACAAACAATGTATTACATAGTCAGCCGATTCTATAAATGACAACGGAGAAAATAAAGAATAAATAAATAGCTGAATAAACATTATGACTGTTCAGTTTCAGTCAATTGCTGACAAGTTAAAAAAAAACATTAAAACATTTCTAAATCCTGCCAAGCAACGTTTTTAAATCAACGTTATTATCCAAACTTTTTTGCAAAAGTTTGGATAATAGCACATATCGGACAGTATATAAAGCAATACCGATAGGCCTTTGATTGGCCAATATCGGCCAATAATATCTGTCAACCGGTATATCTGTCGGGCTCTAGTCATTTCTTTGCCGAACATTTCCAACTGAGTGATTAAGTGGGTGATGATGACCTGCTGGCAGTGCAGGGTGTTGGTAGTAGTAATGAACCCTATATACAGCAAGACTGTAACTGTTTGTGTTTACGTACAGAACCATCATGGCACACAGAATAAACGGCATATAGATTGATGCAAGTTACGTGGAACTAAAGTTCCCTAGCACAAGTTTCGCCGGGACGCTTCAAGCTGCACGCTGTTTATAACACATGCTGAGGTTAGCATAAAAAGCGTATTGGCAGTCTTGGCAGTGCAAATGAAACACGTTTCTGATCACAGCTGGAGGGGTATAGATGCCGATGTGGATTAAAAATGTATGTCACAACTTTCATTAGGAGACATTAACAATTCTTTGGACAATTATACCACATTTGCTCATATCACAAAGTCTAAAAATGATAATGTGCAACAATATTTTAATTTGCATCTATAATTTTGGGGTGAGAGCACCTTAATGCACATGTTTATTTTTTTATTATTCTATATATTTTGTATTTTCCATTTCACAGTAGATGCTTTTCAGCTTTGACCTGTTGCCCTTTAGCAAAGTGTTTCTTCTGTGTTTATACAGTGTAAGGCACAAGTGTTTTGTATGTCCCTTATTGTTCTAATAAAACTAGCTTAGTAAAGCTTCAAGTGGGAAAAAGTGTTACCTCAGTCTCTAGCAACCGGAATCTGTCTTTGACACTACGGAAAACAGATCCCCATGCATTTGTTTTTTTCTCACTTTACTGAACTTGCAATCATTCCTCAACCTGGGCATGAACCCAACCGTGACTTTAGTGTACCGGTATACCCCTCACATACAGTAATATGGTCATCATAAGGTACAGTGTGGTTAAATGCTTTTATTGTGCCTATAGATTAGAGGATGACCGATATTCGCGCTTCTTACTTATCGGCATCGGCCGATACGTGCGTGCGTTCGCAGATCAATTAGCCCATTTGACTGAGCCAACACCAGGCAAGGCTCGGTGCAACATCTGCCATTCGCTGGTGAGCTGCTGCTGATACTGGGAAAAAGAAAAACACATCAAATATGTGGACTCATCTGAGGCCTATAACAACATACACATTGTTTGCTATCCAACTGTTAATATGTTTTGTTTGTTTTGTTATTAAATATCTTTTTTGTTTAAATTGAGACTTGTGTAACATTTGTTATCATTGTGTCATTTTTATCATGTAAATGGAGGGAGAAAAGGCAATATCGGCTTCAGGAATCGGCCCCAAAAAATCGGCAGCAAATATCGGGGATCGGTTAAGACTGATGTCAAAATAATCGGTATCGGCATCGGCCTTAAAAAACCCGTATCGGTCGGCCACTACTATAGATGTCCTATTACAAGCAAATGTCATTATTTTTGACTGCCTGTCTGTCCCCATCCTTCTATCCCTGAGTGTGAGTTTTTAACTTTATTTTACAGTGATGCCCCAAAATGCTGAGTCACTTCACCTGATGTTTGCTCATTCATGGTCTCACGGGGCTCAGACGTGACTTCACTATCTGATGCAATAAGCGAGCTCCTGGTTCTGGGTGGGTTTGGACAGAGAGGTGGGCAGAAGGATGGCTTGGTTGAGGGGAAGAGTAAGAAGTCCCATCCCTCCATTAAATAGTGTTATGTTGCTGACAATACTGCTGTAACACAGCCGATACAAAGAGAGGGCCATTTGAGCCTGACGTTAGCCATGACACTGCCTTGTTTACATTCCCAATGAGCAGGACGGGCCACGTGCATACGTTTGTTAATGCTGAGAGGACAGCACACCTGAGGCAGACTTCATTCCTCTCTAATAGGATGCCAGCGACCATCCCACTGCCCTTATTTCCTCCAGCTCCATTTAACTCACCTCCTCGGCATGTTTCCTCAGCGCTTTCTCCCGCTCGTACTGGGTGATGAGCTGCTCGTTGTCCTCCTTCAGCAGCTCCAGCTCTACTTCGTGCTCCTGGTTCTCCGCGAACACCGAGTCCAGGTTCTCCAGCACGGCCACGACGAGCGGCATCAGCTCCTTCACCACGTCCTCGTCGTATTTACCGATGAGCCTCTCGAACTCGCGGTAGATGGAGTTGGCCAGGCCCGATACCCGCTCAGACATCATCGCTGATGTCCCCGGGTCGTCCTGGTACACAACTCCGTCTTCCAGCTCCATTTTAGTCCTCACCCTTTCAGCAAACTGGACCAATGTGGGTTATCCACGTTACCCCGCCACTATGGACACCTTTATCCGCCTTAAATAAACGTACACATTGAGGACATTACACGGCTGGACTATGCGATGCAAGATAGGCGACGTGGATTTCTTCCTCTTTTTCCCTCACTTGTCCCATGCTGCGTTCAAATGCTCTCCCAATGCTTGTACTTTCTACTTTCACTGGGAATCCTGAATCACACAGATTCCGAAGACCTTAAAGTGACGAAATGTTTTATCTTATAGTATGCACAATATAGACAAACATTTGAGTAATATACTATAATGGACACCCAGATATCATTTTTTTGTTATTTAAGTTTTTATTCAATTTCTTATATGTAAAACATCAATTTCTTATATGTCAAACATCATACAAAAGTCATCAAACTTCCACACAAACAAATCGACCATATTAAACAAAAATACATAGAATAAAAACAAAAAATGCATATACATGTAATTGTAAATACATACACAAATCCCAGCCCGTAAACAGCGCAGCACATTTCACAGCACTAAACACTGTGTCCACAAAGTTAGTATATGATATATATATATATATATATATATATATATATATATATATATATATATATAAAATCATATACTAACTTTGTACACAACTAACTATACTAACTTTGTATATATGTACACACATGTACAGACAAGTCATCCTCCCCTTACATGTTATAGGCACCTATTCCCCTCTTATATGATTCAGAAAATGACCCCAGACCTGGTTAAATTTCCCTTTGTTATATCATATACATTTATAATATAATAGGAGGAGACTACACCGCAAAAAAAAAAAAAACTTTTATGTATATGTAATTTGCTATATTTAGGAATGCAAAAATACTGTCACACAGAGTAACATCATGTTATTAATTGTGAAGAATCACGAACTCTTTAATCCTATTGGTCACTTTTTTTTCATCCAGGTGGCGTCGTAATTCCAATATTTTCGACGGCACTTGAAGCCACCACAACAACAGCTGAGTTGTTGACCAGATCACGTGATGACGTCACATCAGGCTAACAACGTAAGATTATTTGTACTGACAGTGACTGTCTGAATCTCAGCGGTGGATTAATGTCCCACAATTGCCCTTGTTATCTCCGACATACACTCCTGTAGACAAACTTTTTTTTTTTTCCTTTTTTTTCTGGCATTAACAACAGATCTAGAAGCTCAGTTCCATTTATATATTACTACATATGCATATGCAATTTCATATTGGAGTAAATTTGTAGATTATATGGTCCTGGCCCTGGCTTCTACCTAAACAATACGTGATCAGCAATAAAGATAAGGGTTTTTTTTTTTTTAAAGCCATTTATAAATGAATTCCTGCAAAAAGCAAATTATCTTGAGACATTGATGTGAATTGTAGTTTCTGTCCAGAAACTGAATGTGTCATTTAATCTCCTGGCCAAAAACACACAGGAAAAACACTCATGTGATTTATCTTGTGACTATTAAGGCCAAATTCCACATCCATAAAATGTAATTTGAAAGGTAAGTAACCATGCTTTATTGCCTTTAGCAACGTGGTCAAGCAATACACTCTAAAATAAAAAGCAGTTCAAACAATATCATCTTGTACTGTGTTTAATTTATAACAAACATATCCATTAGCAATACAATTACTCTTATAATAATTTGACTTCTTTATTAGTCATGATGAGTGGCCAATTCACCTTTCAATTTAGTCTTTGGGGTTTTCTTTGAGAACATTTTTCTTTTGAAGCTATTTAAGTACATCACACATCATCAATATAATCAATGTAGTCATCAATATAATATTGTATATTGCTGCATCAATCACTTTCAAGGGATTGCACTACAACATCGTCTCATGTATTGATGAAAGGAAACAAAACTAATGACAAATGTAATTTTTGTGTATTATCTATTATAGTTTTATCTGAACAGCAGTACTGTAGCACAATAGAAAACGCTGTTGGAACAACAAGTACAACATCTGCAGTAGCAGAGTATGCAGGTGCATTTATTTGCAATATAATCTTGTAACGACAACCATGATATGTGAATGCATATATCATAATATAGTGTAAATAATCCACCACCTCTAAAATCATCTTATGTCATAGTCATTCGTTTTTGGTTTTTATTTGTCTCCCTCATCAAATTGACGGCAGATGTGAGGCCTTTTAGTACTTTTTTTGCTTTATATCAGCTCATATTGTTGCCTTTTTGTATGCTTTTATACAGTTATGGTTACAGATTCTCTCTCAGCCTCTTTACACTCATTTGTCAAAAAGGCAAAACACACCATATAGTAAGGGTTTTTTTTCAAATGTATTTTTCACAATACTATCATGATCTTGAATTCTTTTGGATATGATAATTGTGTCGTGAAAATCTGATATTGTTTCCAAAAAGTGACTTTTATCCAAAGTTGACCTAATGTTAACCACATCTTGTTCTGCTAATCACCAGATTCATGATTAATAGATGACTACAATATCAGAAATTATCCCCTGAATCAACAAAATAAAACAACAACTAACAACATAATAATGCAGATATGCAAATGCATATTGAGAGTCAGCAATGTAGAGGCAAATTCATTCATGCCAGATATTGTATGCATTGCAAGTGAAAACCCTGATCTTTTAATACTCTGACTGAAAAGTCACTCCAGCAGCACTTTGTAGGTCTACTGGCTGTTGACAAAGTCTTCACCAAAGTGAATTATCTGTCTCAGTGCGCTCAGGATCAAGGTATCAGTGTCATCATTTGTGTTGATCTCTGAATGGTAATTCTTCACAGGAAAGATGCAGTACTCTGGAAGACCCAGCTCCACACTCAATGCCTTCGTCTAAATTTGAACAATTTGACATTTAATAAATGACAGCTGATCAAAGCAGCAACATACATTCTCTGTGTTAGACTACTCAAATGTAAATACATTTATATTCCAACATTAATATAAACTCTCTACACTGTAAAAAATGGGTTATTCAGTTTCAGTAACAATGAAACACCGTATATGTTTATATCAGCCAAAACAGTATTTTTCACGGTTTAAAAAAAAAAATGCATTACTCCACTGTCAAATAATGCAAAATAAGTGTGTAACAAAATTATACTGTAATATATATATACAAGCCATCACTGTAATTTTTGCATTTATCTTTTGTAAAAAATACTTTTTCTAACTGTTAAATGTACTAAACACCATATCCCTAACAAAAATATACTGAAATATTTAATCTCTAATTTATGCAGAATTTATAACGTATTTTCTTGTCAATTATATGGCAAAAGAGCGTTTCTTTTGATGGAAAAACGTTTTATTTATACGGTTTTAAAAAATGGAATAAAAAGGCAATCTTAAACGTGAAATCAACAGTGCCAATATCTTTTTACCGTAATATTAAAAAAAGCTCTACCATATTTATTACGGTAAAGTTCTGGTAACCACAGCTGCCGGCTTTTTACCGTAAAAACAACCGTTGTTTTTTTACAGTGTACAAACTCAATTACCGTTAAGGACTTACCTGTTCTTTCAGGTATTTGCTCTTGTACACGTTCTTTATGTCAACTTGAACCTCTGGACAGGCTTCATCAATTTTGGTTATGATAGCCAGTTGGGGAATCTCTGCCAATATAGATCAGAATACAAGTCAGTCAGGATAATGTTTGTCAGGTTGTTCGATTACATTGATAAAGCAACCCAAACTAACCGAACCCTTACCCATGTCACTGGCTGCAAGTCTGACTTGTCTCATCTTTGTCAAGCAATCATTACCCAATATTTTCACTGAGTTGGCATGGACGACACAAACCAGAACATGAACTTGGTCCTTCAGAGTGGGGTTTTTGATGTAGTCTTGATTGTCCTCAGACAATGGAGAGAGAGGATTGAACTGGAAAACAATGTAGCATGAAGTCAAAGTCAAAGAATGACATTTGTAAATAGTTGTGTGAATCAAATTGTTGGTGCAAAATAGATCACAAAGCTGGATTGTGTGAGTGAAATATTAGCCACAAAGGTAAATGAGTTCAGTAACTGTACATTGTAAGCATCTTTTACGTGTCCCTTCATAGCCAGCTTGAGGTCTTCCAAACCAACTCCTCTGTTAGTTTCCTTCTCAAGGCCCATGATGTCAGTGAAGGCAAAGGGGTAAAATGTTCCTGGTCCTCCTTTTTGTATTTTGTAGGTCCTGTACTGAACAGAAACAGAAAAGTGCCGATATAATGACAACAGTGCCACCTATTGCAGGTGAATGATAAAGTGTCATCCAGTGGTAAGGTAAGTACATAATTAATTTAAAATATTCAGTGAAATAATAGACTTGTTAAAGTTTCACAGTGCAAGAAATTAACATATTCTCATGAAAGGGTTCATATGATGTCAGATGAACTGTGGCATGTGACGAGCACTGTTTTCAACAGGTTGCTGACAAGTGAACGCAACACATTGTTGACACATGACTAACACTGCTGCATCGTATGTCCTGATCATTGTTTAGAACATCCCTATATGGATACATGGATATCAACTATAACTGACATCCATGTGTGTCACTGCCCACATTCAACAAGAATATTGTCTCAGCACTCACTTGCATTCGCGTAGGCCTATGTGTGACTACACTTTTAAAAATCTAATATTAGAAAAACAATACTTCTGATGATGATTTAGTCACAAAACAGTGAGGTATCACTTTGAAAAAAAATTCAGGTTGAATAATATGTTTCTTTGAAAACATGGGTTTTGAGGTATGTTTTCTCTCGTGTCTGATGTTTTACTTCAAAAAAGGCATATCAAAGATAAGTTCAGTGCACCACCATTTTCCTTAAGGTAAACGTCCTACTCCTTTTTGTTCAGTCTCAACATGCACATGGTTGAAGGAGCAGTAGGTTTGGGCCATTTCATAGGTAGTCCTACAAACACATGGATGTGGTTAAACCACACTTAAAAGTGAGTCATACTTTTTTGGTGAAGCTGTCATGAGAGATTGCATCTGCCAGAGCCTTCCCAGTGACTCGCCCTTGCAAAGTACTGTCGACAGAGTTGATGAAGCTGGATTTGCCCGCACCGCTGGGTCCATAAAGCAGAATCCTGATCTGTTGGACATCATCATTATGAGGCTGATAGTCCTCTACAAACTGCAGGTCTTTTTCTTTGTGGCTGAAATGAAGAAAAACAAAAAACAAAGGCAGCCTTAACAATTGAGTGTGTGCAGTTTTACAGTTTCGGTTTTAGAAATAGTTGAGGAAACACCACACACTAACTCACTCACCCCCATGGTATGTCCCTCCATGCTTCAGTCAAAACTGACAAGTGCACACAAATGTAATGCATGAGTCATATTTTGAAAAAATAACTATAAAAATATAAATTAAATCTGTTTTATTATTGTCTAAGTTTAAACAATAGTCTAAGAGTCTTACTTGGAGAAGGTGGGGGAGGGGGAGGTTTGAACAGCCGTGAAAACATGGCTACAATAGACAAAGCAATATGTAAACAAGACACATTTTTCAATGTAATTAACAACATAATTTTGTGACTGAGCCTAAACCAAATGTCAGAAGACTATTTGAGACTCTCTGAATACTAAGAGCATAATTTTCATGTTTTTTGTTAATTTTTCCATCCTAAGAAAACCTAATCTATCAAGTCCCTATTGTTTTCTTTTTTTAATTTAATGGTAACATGATATAATATTACAGTGTGCATCATAATACTCTGTACCATAGGAGAAAAATGTTACATAATCCTGGCAACACATATTTCAATTATTATTAGCAAACTGTACAACCACATTTATGGCTATAGAAAACATTAAGAAAAATCTTACCTCAGATGTTGTGCCAGTGGCAAGAAACGGTGACAGTTTACTTCAGGAAATGAAAATTTCTCTGAAATTGAGAAATTAAGCTTTTTGAAAAGTATTCCAAGTTAATTTTTATCACTCCTGAAAATTACTCTAAAACTTAGCCATGATTTTTTTGTGAACAAATTAAAGCAGCAAGAAATTCCTGAACTAGTCAATCACAAAGATATGGTTAGTATACCTTAGAGTGTCCAGTCGTGGTAGGTGTCTGTTTGGTGTTCTCAAGTGTATGTGTACCATGTACACAATATTTGAACATGTTATTTCACTTTCCTTTTGCTCATGTGATTTCAAATAACCGTCTTCCCTGGCAGCAGTCTGGTCCAGGTTTTTGGGAGCTAAGGGTGCGGTCAGGTATGTCGTGCTCCACCCAAAGGTTGAAGCAGTTTTTGGGCACCCATTGGTCCATTGAAAAAGTTGTGCAGAGCCTGGGGCAACTGGCTGTTGTGTAAGTGTCTATCTTGGTTTCTTGAAGGGCAAATACACAGTACCTGTTGCAGTAGCTTGGCAGCATATTTCCTACCTGAACTTAGCAGACAATAACGCATATTGTTTTCATCACCTGACACAGCCCCGCCAAGTGACTGAGCTTGGTAAACATGTCATGTCTCACCTCTGACAGCACCATGTTGTGGTCTTGCTCTTACTTCTGGGTTACAGCTATAAATGTATTTTTCCCAATTTCTGCAGTATAGGGGCACCCCATAAGGGATCAAGAGATGCAGATGAGCTGGTTGTGTAGCAGAAAGAGTCTGGTAAAGTGGGACTGAAAGTGGTGACGACATAGAAACACAACAGAGTGTTTTGAAACTCAAGTTAAACACCATTTAGGCTTCAACAAGCAGCACAACTTACCCCCACATCCTTAGAATCTATCTATAAAAGCAAGAAGTGTGTGTGTGTGTGTGTGTGTGTGTGTGTGTGTGAGTCTAGGCATATCTCGCTGACCTAAGATTTTGTATGTGGCTTGCGCATGGCACGCATATGTGCATCCTCGATTTTGAAGATTTTTTTATTCATTTTTCAAAAATTTACGTAGGACGTGTTGCGGCCGATTGGACGCCTTTTAGGGGAGCTCCGCCCCATTGTGTGATAGACCTACACCTGGTCAGTAACACAATTCGCTCTGGCTTTCCACACCTGACTCATCTCATCTGTAAGTCTATTTAGCCAACCTATCTTTCAGAGTTTCAAAGTGCGCTACAAGGTTTTATTTTCCAATAATATTCAAATAGTTTCCAGTGAATATCAATGTTCAATGTGTATGTGCTGGTGTGCGTACCTTATGAAAAGTGTTTTATGGAGTTGCAGACGTTGTAGTGGTCTGCATGTAATGTGCAAATTCTGTTATTCGCGATTTAGCTTTACTCACTTTGCATCTCCCACTATATGAATACATACTTCCTACGGCCACTGCACTAGTTGTTATAAACACAGCATGGCTGCTGGGCTTTACAGTAGGTCAGGAGCACAACACAAGGTCCGCTGATATCACATTCTGTTGTAAAGGTTCTCAAGTTCGTAATTGGAAGCCCAAAAGTAAACACAACCGGAGAAAAAAGATTGGTCTCAATGCAGGCTTTATTTAGGTCACAGGTAAAGTTATGCAGCGCTGGACTCAGACTGACATAGCTCTTACAGGATCCCAGTCAGAATGAGCCTTCATTTCTGTTATAATTCACATTTCATCTTTCTTGGGCTTGGCCCGTCCCGTACAGATTGGACTTACACACAGTTTTACCACAAAATCTTTTACCATGTGACTTTTACTTTGTTAGTGTCACCACATGTCAACACCTTTTTTTCAAACTCAATAAGGTTTTTCATAGAGACAATTTAATATTCAATCTGAATCAGCAGACAATAACAGAACTGGTTCTGTTTGTCAAATTGTCATTAGGAAATTAAGTAGTCATATAATGATATCAGCATACTTGAAAAAAGAACAGTTTGAAATAAATTTCCTAAAATTACATTTTAAAAGATGTTCTGAACTGTTGTGAAAAAGCAGGAGGAAATAACTGCATAAAACTGTTGAATTACTTCACATTGTCATGGTTCTATTACATTATTGTGTATTTACTCGTGCTTATTTATTCCATAATGTCTTTAAGTTAATCAAAACTTAAACTACTACATTTTGATTTCAAACTTAAAGCATGCCTCACAAGATATAATGAATACCAAAAATTACCAAAATGTCATGCCTAAATTACACAAGGTTTACTTCAGCAGTATTCAGGTCTACAGGTTGTTGAGGAAGTCTTCTCCAAATGTGATTATCTGTCTCAATGCGCTCAGTATCAGCGCATTGGTGTCTTCATCCGTGCTGCTTTCTGATTCGTAGTTCTTCACAAGAAAGATGCAGTTTCGTGGGATGCCCAACAACATGTTGCATTTGTTGACCTATGTAACAGCATTTCAGTTGATCAGTGAATTGCAAAGTGGTGCTGAAATTCTGAAAGTTTAGTTAAATTACATACCTGTTTCTTCAGGTACTTGCTTTTATAGGCTTTTTTCACATCTTTTTTTGCCTGAAGACAAGCTTCGTCCACTTTGGTGAGAATAGCCAGTTGGGGAATTCCTGTGAAGACAGAAACCTAATCAGCATTTTAAGCTTTTGTTTTGGAAGTATTTGACCCAATATCAGTCTACACAGGGTAATAAACATCTGCTCATACCCATTTCACTTGCTGCGAGTCTGACTTCTCTCATCTTCCTCACAACTTCATCACTTATTAAAGATACCGAGCCGGCAGGAAGCGCACAAACCAGGACATGAACACTGTCAGCCAGAGTGGGAGATGAGTTGTAGCCCTCATTGGTCACTGTCAACTCGCCTTCAGGAAGGAACTAGAAAACAATTGAAAACATTAAATATTATACATATAAATAAAATATTATTAAATATTATTATTATTAAAATATTATACATATAAATATTATGCTATTTACTCTTTAACAGAACAGTTAAATAATGTAATACAGATTAAGATAAAAGAAGAGAACTTATATGTTATAAGTTTAAAGGGTTGTAGGTTGTACCTTGTAATCGTCTGCCACGTGTCCCTTGAGGGCCAGTTTGATGTCTTCCACATGAACGCCATCGTTTTGCTCAAAGCCCATGATGTCATTGAAAATGAAAGAATAAAAGCCCTCTGGTTCTTTGCGGATTTTATAGGTTTTGTGCTGTAAGGCAGAAGGTGTAGTTAGGATTAGGGTCTGCAAATCCCAGATGAAATTGCAATATAAATTTCCATCTCACTTATCTGTTATAAAATACAGTATATATCATGTGCTTTAGATTTGCTTTCCACTCTATTGGTCATTATTAGTAAGGAAGTCATTTTCAAGGCTGACCTTGAGGTTTCAAAAAAAGTACTTCATATGTGTCCATTTAAACTGTGCGTTTACTAAAAAATAAATCCAGACCTTTCAACTAATCAAAATACAGAATTTGTAGTAACCATAGTAAAAAAAAAAAATATTGGATTAGCGAATGGTCATTATGACCCGAAATGTAATATGATTGGTAGGTAACATGTGTAACCCAGGTTCTCTGAGTAGAGAGACTATCTAACCTTAACCTTGGTAAAGACAAGGCTATCTCTCCACCCTACATAGTCAATATGTACAGGGACACTGTACATTGTGAGATGTTGTTAGACATACTGCATAGAAACCAAGCAGACCCAGCTGCTCATTCAAGAGCCCGAAATGGCAGTTGAGTTTAAATGAGACGTCACAGCCAATGCTAACCTATATACTCAAATAAAGTCAAACTATCAACAAACATGGCCTAGGTGCAAGAAACAACCAAGGGCACACCCTAAAACACAGTAAACTCAACAAGATGCTCACACATCTGACTGCTTGATCATGGACATCAAGGAATCAGAGAAGTCATACACATGTGGTGCTAATACAGCCATATGTTGCTAATCAGTGCATGACCTTTACAGATGATGTGGCTTAAAATATCCACATCAACTGTGCCGGTGGGGGTCAGTCCGCATACATATGGAATATGTAGGGTAGAGAGAGATAGTCTTGAAACATTAGAGAACACTTTTTACTTTTTTTTGTTAACGTTAAGATTAATGGGGTATCAAAGAAGAATTAGCGACCATTTTTGCTCATTATTAACAGATATTCATACTTTTTGGGTGAAGCTGCTCCCAGAGACTGCATCTGTCAAGGCTCGAACAGTAATTCTGCCTTGTAAAACACTTTCAACTGAGTTGATGAAACTGGACTTGCCGGCACCGATTGGTCCATAAAGCAGAATTCTGAGATGTTTGACTTCTTTGTTTCGAGGCTGGTAAGTTTTTACAAAAGTGAGATTTTCCGGGTAATTCCTGTTTGTTAGAGAAAAAATAAACATTAGCATTAAAAAAAGCTTTATTTTTTTCATTAAATACACAACATTGTGACAGCTCTCACTCACTCTGGCATCACCCTCCATGGCTTACGAGAACAGACTGAAAGGAAAATTGACACACAGTGACAAAGCTGAACTTCATCAACAGCGTCCATTATTTTCTAATAATTTGTATGAATTATTAAATACGTTTTGCAATAATTTGGAAAGCTTACAAGCTGAAATTGTCAAGACTTACCTCCTCCCATAGCTGTAAAATAAGACAATCACATATAAATGTGCATGAATTCAAAAGAACTGTATTGCCTAAAATCAAATAATAAACAGTTCATCCTCAAATTAAACATACATATTATTTCTCTTACTTGTAGTGCTATTAGATTGTTTTGGTGTTGTGGATGTTGTCTGAATAAAATGGAACTAGATGACACTCACCATGTGGTGAGATTGGGGGGTGAACTGTGCTTTTAACATACACTGCATTTCAAAAATGGAATCACAAGTTATGTTGAAGTTCTTCTTTCCTTCAATATTGGTTATTTTAGTATTTAGAAAAACAGTATCATTCAGACAATATCATTTTCATGTGGAGTTGATGTTCTCTGGTCCAATTCTAACAGTGCTAAAGATAGTGTTCATTTTATTTTAAATGTTTTAAATGGACACTGAAAATTAGAATATACTGATGCTTAAAGAGAGTTCAAACATGATAAATTATAAGATGATAGCCAGAGACATAGGTAAGCCCATCAAGACAGTATTTAATATAATACCAACAGTTATAATTCAAAGTCATGCCAAACCATAAAATATACACTACAGGCCAAAAGATTGGAAGCACGATCAAATTTGTACAAAAAATAATAATATTTTCATTGCTATACTTTGCAACAAGATAAACATGATTATTATATAAAGAGTCACTTATTAGAACACATTTTTACTATAATTATCAGGTCTTTGGATTTTTATTGCTTAGACTTTGTTTGTCCTTCTTTCCTTAATGTATAAATCTGGACTCTTGTTTCTTTACTCAGCTGCTTCACTTTAGCCATTTCTGTGGCAGTTTGTCAGAGATATGAACACAGTTGAGATTTATTGGGATTTTTGTGTCCACACTCTCAAAAGCCAAAGAGCTAAAGTGAATAATGCAAGCTGTGATTTGTTTTTTTTACTTTTGGTAAAGTTGTGACTCTAAGCCCTTCTTTTCTTTTGTTAACATTTATTCAGCAATGGTCTGGTAACATCAATGTATACCTAAAGGTCAATTGAGGAAAATTGTTCAATTCAATAAAGGTAGTATCATGCAGTAAACACATCCAAAAATCCAAAGAATCCATACTGTTTTTTAAGAAAGCCATTGTAAACAGAAAATTTATGTTGCTTCCAAACTTTTGGCCTGTGTGTAAATATAGTCAATTTTCATAATCAAATTCAGTAAATAGTCAGCATGTTAAAAGGCTCAGACATTCACTGTGTTTTTCCCTTCTCCCTGTCGATGTCCACTCTGTGCACACGTGATGACGTATGCACCTTGATAAAGTTTGAACATGGACATTTTCGCAGTGTGTGTTTAGTTTTGCAGCAGTTCGCCTGCCGATATTTGCCGCCCTTAAGAGCATTAAGTCCCTGAAGGAATGTAAGTGACCTCATAGTCTGTTGTTGTGTTTATATCTATATAATCACAGATGATTATGTTGATCTATTCGTGCTGTTTATATACAGAGAATGAACTTGTTATGTGTGTGGCTGCCTTCACCTTGTTTAGCCTGTAGGCCGCACCATTTAACTGTGTCCTAACCTAATGATACCTTGCATGTTAAAGCTGTTTGTTCTCCTGAACAATTGGTGTTTGGAAACTGGTGACTGCCTGCCTTGTAATATTTCCACATGTGACTTAAATGCAGCTTGGCCTGTTGTTACATCCCTATATGTGCATTAGGGTTAGATTAGGGGTGGGAATATACAAACATGAGTAATCCTAGATTTAAAAAGCAAAATAATGAACTGCAATGTAACCAGAAAGTAGCTGCTGTGCAAATTTGCTGTGCGACGGTAGGCCTGCTGGCCATGCTGAGAGTCTACCGTAAAGATTGATGCGGGGAACATAGGACCCTTTTTTTGGAAAAACTGGGAACATAGGACTTTTTTTTCTATAAAATGATCCTATGAACAGAGGACCCGGGGAACATAGGACCAACAGAGAACATAGGGATGACCCCTTTGAGAGAGCTGTGGCCTGTAATTATCATTTCTTTATTAAGTAGTAATGGGAAATGTATTTTTTCTTGTTATTACAGAACTAACTAAAAATGCTAAAGACACTAATGATGCTGATGATCTTGGAGGGAAAATAAACTGCTGGAGCACACCAGGATTCACACTCATTACACCTCCTCATATTTTCACTGTGTCCTGACTGAAACACCATTTTGGTTACTGCTAAAACCTGAATGAGCTACCCCTGCTTAGTTACCTCCCAAACACAACAGAATAATACAACTGAAAAAGGTCAGGCTTGTCGACAAACTGACTGGTATGCTGCATGTGAAAAACAATAAAACATGAGTGTAGTTTTTACTTTCACTTGATCAAAGTGATTACGACATTAGGACAGAAACCAGAATGTAATTGCAGCAACATTTATCTCCACTGATCTAGTTCAAGTTGAAGCACTTGAAGTTGAAGTATTTTCTTCCATCCTAAGCAACTTTTTTTTCTAACATTGACCAGTAAAATATATATATATTTTTAAATTCTTACCTCCTAGGTAAGAACCTAGTAGAGCGTAGCTGTTGATGCCTGTGTTATCAACATTGATATGTATCACTTCCTTTGGGTCATGTGATTTAAAAAAATCTTTTTACCTGTCAAACAAGTCTACTACAGGCATGTTGGTGCTAAGGGTGCGGTCGGGTCTGTCACACATGTTTTGCAGCCTGTCATGTCCCAAGTTACACTACTGTTACATTTTGTAATGAAGCCCCCGCACCTATGGGTACAATAAAAAGCTTTGAAGATGCTGAGGTGACTGTCTATTGTGCATGTGTCTTTCTTTTGGTCTCTCTAAGGGCAAATGTCTGGACAATGCCTGACCACTGCAGACAACTTTGCATATATATCCCCACCCAGTGACTGAACTTGGTAAACATGCCACCAGTAATTATCCTACAGGTAGACTGAGGGTCAAGTGATGGCACATTTTTCCAGCTGTGGTCGTCTGCCCACCATTTAACACTGCTGCACCTGCGATAGCACCGGCTTGTGGTCTTGCTCTTATTGTTGGGTTACAGCTATAAATGTGTTCTTCTTAATGTGTGCAATATAAAGAACCCTATCTCTAAAATGTGGCATCAAGAATATGTGGATTTATGGATTATTTTATATCCTCTCCTGAAGGAGAAATAAATACATCAAAGAAAACACCCATATAAATAAATAGAATAGAATAGCATTTAAAACTGCTGCATTACATTTAGGTATGAAGATGTTTTAATCTCCCGTAGGAAGGGGGTGCAAATTTAGGGAATGCTTTTGTTTTGTGTGTCACACAGATTAAAGGCTTTGTGATTGTGTATTTATTCAAATATTTATTCATTTTATGTCTTTTATTTCATTGTGCATAATAGAAACAAGTTCCACTTTTGCATGTACTTATAGTAATCAAGCCTGTTATTATGAAATGCTGCTATTTCTGATACTGTAATCAATATATGTATTATGAAAGTACCCTGCACATGAATATTAAAACTTTTCTGTTTTAAAGAAGCCTTTTTTAAAGATTTGATTGTACAAGGTTTGCTTCAGCATGCAAGTATGCAGATCTATGGGTTGTTGAGGAATTTTTCTCCAACTGTGTTCATTCTTGAATTAAACCCAAATAAACAGGAATGCAGATTTCGTCGGTGTATTGATCATGAATGTATGACACTAAGCTGCATGTTTAAAATTCAACAATTCTACAATGTCATTCAGCAGACGCTTTCATCCAAAACTAAATACATTTGAGAGTTAATACACAAGCAAAGATGAGGTAAAGAAGCAACACAAGAGTAAGTGCCATGGGTTAAGTTTGAGTTCATTAGGACGTAAGTGCTTTTGGGTAGTGCGAGCTGTCAGTGTGAATATTTTTTTAATAGTTTTTTATATATATAATTATCATCTGTGTAGATTATGTGTGAATGTGTTCAATAAAGAGGTAGGTCTTAAGTCTCTTTTTGAAAAATTGGGGGACTCAGCAGATTGGATGGGGTTTTGAAGTCCGTTCTACCAACGGGGACCTACAGAGGAGAAGAGTCCGGTTTGAGACGTAGAGCCCTTCAGCGGTGGAGGAGTCAGACGTTTTTCAAGAGCGTAGTGGGCGGGAGGGTTTGTGGACCTGAATCAAGGAGCTCAGGTAGGCAGGAGTTGTTCCAGTTGCTGTTTTGTAAGCAAAAGACAGGGTTTTGAATTTGATGCAGGCTGCCAGTGTAGAGAGACGAGTAGCAGTAGTAGAAGTGACGTGCTCTCTTGGCCGCATGCAGGGAGTCCTGCCAGGAGAGAGTTGCAGGAGTCTAAGCGTGATATCACGAGGGCCTGAACCAGGAGTTGTGTTAATTGCTCGTTGTCATGACCTGGCTCTAAAGCCATGACGAAAGATTGGGAAATGCAGACAGAATAGAATAATAATTGATCAAAACATAAACCAAAGATAGAATGAGATGTGATTATCAGCAAATTCAGTAGTGTGGGTGAGTGTATGCATGAGTGTAGCTGTAATGTGAAAAGAGGGTGTTGTGTGTCTGCAAATAAAACAAAAAAGGCATACAAGGAGAAAGAGCGCCAAGCTCCAGGTTGGCGGGGTTATATAGTTGAAGACCACCGGACCCAGGTGCTTGCAACTAATCATCAGTGGCACTCTGCCTCCCAGGTAATTGCTGCAATAGACCATAGGATATAATCAATAATCAGTAAGGGGACTGTCAAATCAGTCAGGTAGGGTCTGATTTTGCTGATGTTCTAAAGGGCGAATCGACATGATTGGGCAATTGAGGACACATGAACCTTAAAGGTCAGTTAGTCATCAATCATGACACCCAAATTCTATGTTGGGCACTAGTTGCATGGATCCAAGCGGGATATTAATAGGCTGATATAAGGCGGGACGGGCTGGGAGGACAAGAAGCTCCGTCTTATGGAGGTTGAGCTGAAGGTGGTGCTCTGTCATCCATGTGGAGATATCAGCAAAGCAGGCAGCGATATAAGCTGTGACACTGAGGTCGTTTGTTGGAAATGACAGGTACAGCTGGGTATCATGGGCAAAAAATTTTGCACCCATGTAGTGATGATTTTTATGAATAAAGTCTTTATCTGGGTGTATTTTAGACACCCAGATAAAGAATAAAAAAAAATCTGTATCAATTTAAGTGTAGTATACTCACACAATGTTTTACACCATAATATCAGCATAGCGTGAAGTCAAAGCGTTTGCTTTGTTAAATAAAAACTAAGACCACACTGGATGTTGTATTTGTAACCATGCTAAAGCATGTTAGGTTTATTTTTCTTGAAAATTGAAATTGTGATGGCCCAATATCCAGTTTTGTTCCCAATATAATTATCAACAAAATTTGGTGCTTTTATCAAAAAAAGAAACGATTGTTATGATATATTGAGCTATGCTGTCCCACTATGGTGAAAACTCCATTCAAACTCTGCCTGTGGAATAATGCAGGTGCAATACAAACTTTGACCAGCAGAGGGCACAATTCACCTGTAAAATAAAAAATAAAAAACCCTGTTAAGGGCATTGCAATCTTTAAACTCAATAAAATAAATAGTAAAATAATATAAAGGCAATATAAAATATATAAAAATAAATAGTGTCTGTAAATTACTTTAATATTATTATTATTATTTGTTTATCATGAATGTTTGAACTGGATTTGAATTTGAACTGGAGCGCTTGAATTTAAAGTTGATACAAAAAAAAAATCAGATTACAGGGTGTACCTGAGGTAGGATTGAGATATTGTGAATTTAATACTGCAGTATTTCATTTGTTTTTAATTGTGATCTCAAATCTTTTTCTATGTTTCCTATATAACTAGAGCTGGCATGTTTTTAATTTAATTATTTGCCTTGAGTCTTCTTTAAACATTTCACTGTGCTCCAGTAGTCGAACCTAACCCTATTCTAGTCCATATATTATCTCACATTCTCATATTGTTGCATTTATTGATGATCCCTTATAGGTGTTACATTTACAACAGACAGTTTGATCGTTTGATGGATTTCTTTTCAGTTTTATCAAATTAGCCAATGGGCCCAATGAGGAGGGGGCCTTGGCTCTCAGCCCACCCTCATACAACCTACAACTGTTTTTTGACCATTGGCCAATGAGTCCACCATAAACAAGGTTATTCGGCCCAACAGACTTGTCGGGCCATGACATGATTGATTGATTGATTGATTGATTGATTGATTGATTGATTCATTCATTCATTCATTCATTCATTGATTCATTGATTCATTGATTCATTGATTCATTGACAGACAGCATCAACGGATGGCCAGTCCAGCTCTCCTAAAGAAAGGAACAGAAGAAAATGACTTGTCATGTTTTGGTTCCTCTGTGCAGCAGCTCTGTCTGCTTCACAAATGTTCCTCTTGTTGATATTTAATGTGAAGTTTTGTCTATAATTCAGAATATTTATTGCTTCCTTCTGTCCCAACAGCAGAGGAGATTCCAACTTTTGTCCTCCAATAGGAAAGTCAGATTTGTTCCAACGGTCTATACTTAAGAGGAGAGAGAGCCAATCAGATGGTTCGGTTTGTTTCAACTTCTAGATTCCAACTTGTTGTCGTCCAATAGGAGAGCTGCATGTGTTGTGAAAGCAGCAGCTTTGTATTAAAAAGAAAACACATGATACAAACTGTCTATTTCCTGCTGTAACTGTAAACAGCATGTTCAGCAGCAGTTAGTTTCATTTAAATATTTGTTACCAGAATCATTCAGAATGATTACAGGCTTGTTTAACAATAAATTGTTTCAAGAAGAGCAGAAATGTTCGATTGTGATGTGTGAATTTTAAAAATATACTGTAATTACTTTTTCTGTGACCCTCTGATTTTCAGACTGACCTTGAAAGCATCACAGACCAAAAAACTATGAAATAAATACTTTAATATCGTTGACATACAGAAATACACGGACACACAGAAATCACGTCCACAGAACACACGCTTTCATGTGCTGTCAGAAATATCACAACTATATAAAAAGGCAGTGAAAGGACAGAAAAACAGTCGTTTATAAAATGAAAACTACAACTCACGTTTTCACTTAGTTTACAAGAAGCCCTTGAAGGCAGCGTTTAAACACACAAACACATCAAACCTGTCTGCCGCCGCATTCTTCCATTAATGAGTCTTTAAACTGTCTTTAGACACGTCTATATAGTAAACACTTCATAATTTTACTCAGAGGCCTCAAGAGGATGGTGGGAAATGCAGTTCACAGAAAATCATACAAATATATAAACACACACATACAGAGTTCAGCAGGTATTAAATGGCAGTGTGTTGGACTGGTCTGGTCCGGTTCAGGGTGTGTAAGTCCAATTTGGTCCGGTTCAGGGTGTGTAGGTCCAATTTGGTCCGGTTCAGGGTGTGTTGGTCTGGTTTGGCCTGGTTCAGAGTGTGTAGGTCCGGTTTAACCGGTTCAGGGTGTGTGGGTACAATTTGGTCCGGTTCAGGGTGTGTTGGTCTGATTTGGTCCAGTTCAGGGTGTGTGGGACCGATTTGGTCCAGTTCAAGGTATGTGGGACCGATTTGGTCCGGTGTAGGATGTGTTGCTTTGGTTTGGCCTGATTCAGGGTGTGTAGGTCCAGCGTGGTCCGGTTCAGGGTGTGTAGGTCTGGTTTGATCTAGTTCAGAGTGTGTAGGTCCACTTTGGTCCGGTGCAGGGTGTGTTGGCCCAGTTTGGTCCAGTTCAGGGTGTGTTGGTCCGGTTCAGGGTATATAAGTCCAGTTTGGTCCAGTTCAGGGTGTGTAGGTCTGGTTTCATCTGGTTCAGGGTGTGTTGGCCCAGTCTGGTCCAGTTCAGGGTGTGTTGGTCCAGTTCAGGGTGTGTAGTCCAGTTTGGTCCAGTTCAGGGTGTGATTCTGTGGTACCGTCAGTCTCTGGTCTCGGTCCAGGAGGTGACCCAGTGTTTGGCTGACCTCCTGGTTCTGGATGAGGGAGTGTGGTCTTGGATCAGGAAACCATCGGCGTCGGTGTGCTGCTCATCTTTACCCAGAATCCTCCCCTGGTGGAGTGCTGCAGCCCGCCATGCCCGCCGACGCACGAAGAAACCACACTGATCAGAACACAGAAAAAGGAAGTGTCTGGAATCAGTAAATGAAATCAGTAAATCAGTGAAGTGATCGGAAACACAGTGTCAATCAATCTCAATAAAGAAAATTATTAATTATCAGCTGTTAGTGACGGGCTGATTGATCAGAAGCAGGAAGAGGCCCCACCCCCTCTGACTGACAGCTGAGAAGGGAAAAACAGTCGGTAAGGCTCAGAAACAGTCGGAGTCATCTTACACAATCAGAACAAGTCGATAAACAGTCAGAAAGAGTTGATAAACAGCCAGAAAGAGTCGATAAACAGCCAGAAAGAGTCAATAAACAGTCTGTAACAGTCAGTCAGCAGCCAGTCCTTACAGCAGGGCTCTCTGGCAGCCCTGTGCCCGGCCTCAGAGCTTCTGGTCCAGCCCCTTATTCTCAGACGGCTGGCTCTTCATGTGGGCTTTCTGGGTCTTTGCCTGGTACATCTCTCTGGTGCTGGCTCGCCTGAAGAAGCCACACTGAACAGCAGGGGGCGACACAACCGCACTTTACCAACCAGGACACATTAAAAACTCCCCTGAACTTTGAGCAGTGATGGATGTTTTCTGGTTTACCTTCCAGAGCAGCAGGCAGATCACAGCCAGCAGGAACACTCCAGCCAGGACAGACACTACAATGATCCACAGGGGGGCGCCTGAGTCCACCTGCTGCCTAGGGTCTGGATAAATGTAGACTTCAATCTACAGAAAGAACACAGGAAATCTGCATCATTTTCTAACCCAGGTTGTAAATAATCTGTTTGACTTTAGTGTGAAAAAATGTTGAGATTGTGTCTGTAATGACCCCTGTGGCCTCCGGAGGGCACTGGCAGCAGTTCAGTACCTCTGTGCTGTGAGGCTCCATGGTGATGGTTGGTTTGTCAGTCTGCAGCTTCAGTGTCGCTCTCCCTCGAACCAACACACTCCTCGCATCACTGAAGTCCTGAAGCACAAACAAAATCTGATTCAAATAAGCGTTTAAAGGTGGCCACTAGGGGGCAGCAGAGCAGAAACTCTGACACCACAGAGAGAGAGCAGCAGGAAGTGTGTTTGTGTCTCTGTGAGCTGTCGCTGGTCCACCACCTGTTCTACGCGTCTAGACAAGGAGCTGGAAGACTCATTCTGTGAGATCAAAGTGTTTGTACCTCCATCATGGTGGAGTTCCAGAGTCGAGCTCTGAGTGTCAGAATTGCTGAGTCGTTCATCTTGATCAGAGGACAGACGAACCTCACACAGTTAGCGCCGTGCATGCAGTCCTGCACACACACACACACACACACGCATTATATCCTTGTTAAACAGTCATAAAATATATTCTGTTCATGTTTTATGTTTAGAGATGACGGCTGCAGTGCATTGGTACCAAAGTGTAGGACTTCTCCTTCTGTCCCTGCAGGTGGAAGACAGGTAGAACCTTTTCTGTCTGCTCCTCCTTCTCCTCCTCCTGCTCCTCATCCTGCAGACTCCTCCTCCTCCTCCTGTTTTCAACCCTTGACAGCTGAACAACACAACATTTGATGTTTAAGTGTCTCTGTGAGAAACAGACCTTTGCACTAACCTTTATTCTGAAATGTGGCTTTTATTTTGAAAGGAGTTTGTTGCCGTAGTTACCAGCAGGTCGAGGGGGTTGACTACATTGCCGGGCGGAGTGCAGTGAGCTGCCGACGTGCCGCTCACCTGGATCTCCGACAAGTACAGCAGCCACTTCCCATTGGACGCCTCCATCGGCCAATCAAACTCCACCTGCAGGCTGCCCAGGTTACCCAGAGGCTTCCCCCTAATGAGCACCTGTCAGAGACACAGCTGGTCTGTTCACACCTGGTCTGATCACACCTGGTCTGTTCACACCTGGTCTGTTTACACCTGGTCTGTTCACACCTGGTCTGTTCACACCTGGTCTGTTAAGACCTGGTCTGTTAACACCTGGTCTGTTAACACCTGGTCTGTTCACACCTGGTCTGTTCACACCTGGTCTGTTACTCACCTGCAGGCTGAAGAGCAGCAGACTGCCGACATCCTCCGTCTGCTTCATTGCCGACTCACCGGTCACATGACCACTGAAGGAGGTGGGGCCTGGCGGATTGATCCTGTTAGAACAAAGACAGGTGAGGTCATTATGTCAGAGGGCATTAGGTCATCAGGTCATCGGGTTATAAGGTCATTAGGTCAGAGGTCAGTTCAGGTCTACTCTTCCCCTAACTCCATCCCATCACTGTGGTCCTGTCGCACACCGACTTCCAGTACATCATCACAACAAACAACACGTGAATCTGTCCAATCTCCATCGCCTCCTTCAGGCCTCTCATCCAATCACAAATCAACGTCACCTGAAACTGGCTTTGCTGAACACCCGCTCACTCAACAATAAAGGCCCCACCCTGAATGAATTCACAACAGACAATAACCTGGACTTCCTCTGCCTCACTGAAACCTGGCAAAAACCCATGGACTATTTTCCCTCAACCAAACCACACCCACAGGATATACCTACATGGACAAACCTCGTCACCTAAGTGCCATCTCACCCTCCATTCTCCTCATGGGCGATTTTAATTTCCACACTGACAACACAGACTGCAGACACGCCACAGAATTCCTGGAAAACCTTCAATGCTTCTACGACACACAGCACATCAGCTTGGATTTGGTTTGCTCCACCGGTCTCACTGTAAATCAGCTCTCCAGCTTCAACCTCAACATCTCAGATCACCTGTCAGTCACTATGGACATTGACACCCTCATCCCCATCCCAAAGGACAAGGGTACCAAATCATTCAGAAACCCAGTGACAACACATCAGACTCATTCACAGACGACAAGTGCAACTCCTTCCTGTCATTTTTTCAAACAAAAATTGACACCATCTACACCAACCTGCCCACCTCCTCTGCCCTCCCCAACTGCTCAACCACCACTCCTCAGCCCCCCCTAACCACTCAGCCTCTGTCTGGAGCTGGCTAACTTCATGGTTGGGATGAACACCTCCACCTGTATTCTGGATCCCATCCCATCCCACCTCATAAAGAACTGTCTCCCTGCCATTTCCCCACTCATCACTGCTATCATCAACTCCTCCCTCAGCTCTGGTTGCAGCCCGCCTTCACTCAAACTGCCTGCTGTCGCCCCCATCCTGAAGAAACCTGAACTAGACCCGGACATAATGGCAAACATTCATTAGGTCGTCAGGTCATCAGGTCAGAGGTCATTAGGTCGTCAGGTCATTAGGTGTCAAGTCATTAGGTCAGAGGTCATTAGGTCAGAGGTCATTAGGTCATCAGGCCTGCTGTTACTCACAGAGTGAGAGACGTCTGCAGAGAATACTCCACCAACAAGGAGACGGAGACAGGAGACAGATCCAACTGGTCGCTGAGCCTGAAGACACACGAGAGACACGACTCAGTACCTGTCCAACAACACACAGGTGTGTGTGTGTGTGTGTGTGTGTGTGTGTGTGTGTGTGTGTCCTACGTGGACAGCTGCAGAA
Source organism: Centropristis striata (assembly GCF_030273125.1). Classification (NCBI taxonomy): domain Eukaryota; kingdom Metazoa; phylum Chordata; class Actinopteri; order Perciformes; family Serranidae; genus Centropristis; species Centropristis striata. The sequence continues at coordinate 23,195,249 of NC_081529.1, read as the reverse complement.
CAGAATGTATTTCTCTGGTGTCCAAACTGATCTCAGATGGCTGAAATATGATCAACACCTGAACCTGAAACACACAACGATACAGATCAGCAGGAGAACTGACAGGAGTACTGACAACAAAACTGACAGGAGTACTGACAGGAGAACTGACAGGAGAATTGACAGGAGTACTGACAGGAGAACTGCAGTAATGACAGGAGTATTGCAGTTGTAGCATATATTAAATGTACAGATTAAGGTATTAATAGTAGTAGTAGTAGTAGTAGTAGTAGTAGTAGTATTAGTAGTAGGCTAGATAAACAGAAGATATAAATTCGGCTCAGGAAGGAAATGGAGGACTGGAAACACCACACAGAGACCAGAATTGAGTTGCAAAAAGGGTACCATATATTAGAAACACAAATAAATATAACAGAAAATTACTGTAACAATAACTTACAGAAAATATATAATTGTATTTAAATAAAATAAATAACTCAACTATTTAAGTTGGATAAAGATAATTCACAGAAATTATAGAATTGTATTTCAAGTAAAATACATAACTCAACTACTTAAGTTGGATAAAGAACAAAAAAATAAATCAATGCAAGATTAACCCACAATTGTTGGACACCATAGGCTACGATCAGAATTTTGTACAACACATGTCATCATTCAACAATTAAATACATAAATTATGGCCCAGCATCCCCATCCCAAAGTTCACAAAAGTTCCACGTTGCCAGTAACGGAAGAGGAATGTGCGTGTGTGTGTTAAGGAGCAGAGGGGGGAATAGTGTGTGGAAGTGTGGGGTGCAAGGTTCTGGCTGACTCCAATGGAGCCTCCTACCCGGCCCGGCAGGAGTAGTGGGAACTGGGGGAATTGCTGGTGAACATTTCAGTCGAAGCTCTTGGGTAGCTCGCCATCACAATCATCTAATCACTTTCATCATCTCCATTGACACCTGGCCAGTTCAGTATGGACGGATTTCAACCCCAAAACCCCGCAGCGGACCCAGCGGCTGTCGGTAGTGATGGTCCGCTGACACTTGAAGCTCCGACACATGCGCGGTAGCTCATGAAGCAAACGTCCCGAAGCACTGTGCCGAGGCGTGGTTTGGTCACGTGACTCGTGACGTTCGAAGCAGCAAAGTGCTTCGAACGTCACCGAATCACCAACAGTGGAAGTGAACCGCTACCTCGCTGATCCTCCACTAGAAAGAACTTCAGAACTGCTCACATACTGGGCAAACCACAAAAATGTATATCCCAATCTTTTTCAAGTTGCTAAACATTTCTTATGCACCCCAGCCTCATCCGTGCCGTGTGAACAGGTTATTTCCAAGGCTGGGGAAATTGTATTGAAAAGAAGAAACCGCTTGAATTCCAAAACTGTGGAAAAACTGTTGTTTCTAAATAAAAATTCATAACAAGTTACACAAGCACAGTCACTGCCCTGTTTTTCAAGCACAATCTCTTTCCCCACCCACCCATGAACCTCTTTACCAATGAACCCCAAAACATTATTTGCCAAATTCCATAATATAATCTGTATTTGCACCAGCCCCATGTGAAAAGGGACCTCAGGCCGGATTCGAACCCGAGTCCGCCGCAGCATTCAACCTTAGAGGTACGCGCTCTACCGGTGTGAGCCACCGGGACGCCTTATAAAATATCATTGTTGTTGTATTCAGTCGTGTAGTTGAGAACAAATGCATGAACCAATCAATGACACGTCTCGATTGCACTTCATTTTATTGGCCACTAGATGTCCTACTGGAGCACTGTGTGTCATTGAAGCTTCGAGTAATGAACCATGTTTTGTATAAAGTGTCGAAGCTTCAACAAAGCCTCGATCAGCCATCACTAGCTGTCGGCTCCTGCAGCACAGACAGACCAGACGCGAGTGGCTCAATGCGAAGGGACCGGAAGCTACCGCAGCTTCCTCTAAAAATAAACTGCCGTGACTGGCGGCAACCCGTCACGTGAGCGATACGTCACTATCGCGGGAGTACAGGTAACACCGCGATATTAATGACGAAATTGAGAGGAAAGGAGAAAAAGCTGCTTTATGCACCTGGGTTACACAGTACTGACAGGAGTACTGACAGGAGAACTGCAGTACTGTTGGGAGTATTGCCGTACTGACAGGAGAACTGACAGGAG